>NC_056742.1:136055725-136185711 GCF_019279795.1 Protopterus annectens | reverse complement strand
AAGGGAAGGAAAAGCTATTTCCAAACAGACAATCTCCAAATGGATAGGAAATTGCATACGATTCTGTTACTCCTTCCATGGAAAACCAATTCCACAGAACATAAGACCTCATTCTACAAGGGCAACAGCCACTACCACAGCCTTCTTACGAGGAGTGGCAACCAAAGACATTATTGAGGCGACTACTTGGACCTCCGTGCATACATTTGCCAAGCATTATAATTTGCCTCTGTATTCCAGATCCCGAGCAGGGTTTGCCACTGCTGTACTGCAAGGGATCCTAAACACACCATAATCTAGTTTTATCCTCCTCCCCTAGTTGGCTATGGTATTCTACCCAGTTGTTATGACTGCAGATGCATCCATGAAGGACATAGTACAGTTTTGTACCTACCATAAATGTAGATGTCCGAACTGGATAGCATCTGCAGTCAAGATTACCCTCCCTCCTTCCCCTCTGTGGTACTCCTAGGGTGTTTTACCCTCCTAATAGCTAGCTGGTGGGGGGGAGTCTTTTATGGTGTATTTGTTTGTATATATGTACATACATGCTTATTTTTGTGTTTACCTCTATCTTTTTGGAAACATTGGCATCTATCCAAATTTTAGCCTCCAAGAGGGCTACTGGCATCTGGGGCAAGAAACACTGAAGAAAATGGCGTCGGCTGATGCCTTTATACCCGAAGACCAACAGAGATGACATCGGGTGAAGTGCGACATCAGCCGAAGCCGGACCCGGACTTTGGAATCCGGCCGACTGAAGGGCTGCCTGACGACAGGACAACCCAGTTGTTATGACTGCAGATGCTATCCAGTTCGGACATCTACATTTATGGTAGGTACAAAACTGTACTTCATAAGGATTTTCATTCTTACTGTATTCCTTGCCTAGGCCCTGACCACGACGTTGCTAGTTGTCGGTTTTGTGCTAGATTTAACCAACGCACTATTAAGCGTCTGAACGATTTTGCTTTTCATTACTTTGGCCGAAGGTTTAACTACATAATGCTGTCGGAACAGCCGATGACCAGAGTTCATAAAAAGCGCAAGGAAAATAACAGGACAGGCATCCGAGGTCCAAACCGACGACGAAGCCTCTTTTAGGCCAGTTGCCGGTTCTCAGTGAGGCGCTTTTGCAGCCCCTGACACCGCTACCTCAGAGCCACAGGCCGCCTCTGACTCCCACGTGGAGACGACTAGGCCTCTGGATACTCAAGGTATTGGGCCTTCGGAAACTGATCCCTCAGATGGGTCCGGAGCCGCTGAGCAGGCATTGGCTTCTGAGGGTGTTTTCAGACCTACACAGGTTTATATCAAGCCAACTTCAGCATCCAGGACAAAGACTAAAACAGTTTTAAAGACAAGGAAACAAGTACAGCATTCTCCAGGACAGACTTCCATGCCTAAGAAACAGATGCTCAAAATGGCCGAAGACCTAATTACTTTGATCAGGGGTTCCCATCCCCCTCCTGATAAGAGGCCTAGGCAAGACACTGAATATGATTCCTCTGATCAGGTTTCCATTTCCTCTGACTCCTGTTCAGAACAGGGATACTCTATTCCTCCCTATGAGGATTCTGATGCTGAAGAATCTATTCCTTCAGCTTCTCCTCCTGAGGATTACTCATTTGGGGAAACCCTGCATACCATGAGGGAGCATTTCCACTGGGAGAGCCAAGATTATTCGGATTCTAGGAAAAGGCTCAGAGACTTTCTTTTACTACCTCAGCACATACCTCTTGCTATTCCACCTGTTCTAGACATTGTAGATGTATTTTCAGAGTCCGGCCTGTCTCCCGACTCTCTACCTCCTGCACCTGTTAAGCCAGATGGATACTACAGGGTTCCAGATTCTCATAAATTTCTATATAAAAACCCTGCTGCTGACCCAGAAACTATTTCTCAGGGTCCCAAAGGGGCTAAGGCTGCTACTGCAAAAAAACCTGTCCCCTCAGATAGAGATTCTAGGGCACTGGACAATGGGGGGGGGGAAGTTTGCACTTCTGCTACCTTGGCTGTAAGGGCTTTAAATTGTCAGTTTCATATGCTTAAATATCAGTAATACTTAATGTATCTGTTAAAACAGAAAATGATGACAAATTCTGAATGTTCTGAGAACAAGGAATTGCAGGATTTATTGCATGCAGCTGAACAAGTGGGAAAACATACTTTGCAATGTGGTTATGATTCACTGGAGGCCTCTTGCAGGGCCGCAGTAACAGGTTCTGTCATTAGAAGGCATGCTTGGTTAAAGGAACAGACTCTGCCTGATCATGTTAAAGCAAAATTATTGGATGATCCATTACAGCATGATACTTTGTTTGGTGTTAACGCAGAAGATGTGTTGAAGAAAATGGAGGATAAAGCTAAATCTACGCAGACAGTGAAGGATTTCTTACAGGTACAGCCACCCAGATTTAGCAGGAACTGGCCTTCTAAGAATTGGTCCTTTCCTGTGTCAGGCCACAAAGAGGTAGATACAGACGCCCTAGAGGCAGACAACAGCCCCAGGGCTCATACAAGCCCAAACAATGGGGTGCTTCTACCTCCAAAAGCGGAGAAGACAAATCACAGCCATATTAGGAAACAGTCCCAATGACTTCCCTCTGCCATTGCCAAGCATTTATCTTTTGGCAGCACCCTTAGGGAGAAAGGTAGCACTCTTTTCAGAAAATTGGCACATACTTACCCAGGACAAATGGGTCTTAATCTCTCAGGGCTACAGGTTCCACTTTCACACTCTTCCAAAGGCAAAAAGTATGCCAGACCTGCCACACAATCAATGGGCAGAGGCACAAAACCAAGTTTCATCTCTCATGGACATGAGGGCTATTCAGCCAGTGCCACAACAAGAGCAGGGACAAGGATTCTATTCAAGACTTTTCTTAGTACCAAGAAAGGACAGCATGGAGACCAATTCTGGACCTGTCTATTCTAAATACTTTTCTGGACGTTCCGAAATTCAAAATATTGACTCTGCAGCAGCTTCTGCCCATGCTGGGCAAGAAGGCTTGGCTTGTAACTTTGGACCTCAAAGAGCCATACCTGCATGTCCCAGTCAGACAATCTTGCAGAAGATACCTCAGATTCATAGCTGGCTCAATGCACTACCAATTCTCTGCACTGCCCTTTGGCTTATCTATTGCGCCCAGGGTCTTCACAAAATGCCAGGCACCAGTAATTGCATTTTGCAGACAAAGTGGAATTCAAATATATCCCTACTTGGACGACTGCCTTATTCAAGCAGAGACCAAAGACATTCTACTAAAGCATCTGGCGTTTGTAAAAAGATTACTAATTTGCCTAGGGTACACAGTAAACGAAAAGAAATCAAAACTAGTACCCTCTCAAGAGATAATATTCCTGGGTGCAAGCTTAAATACAACTGCCCAGATGGCTTATCTCACGCCAGACAAACAAAGGCCACTGACTTCTTACTTTGAAAGCATGGCAACAAAGACCCAGTTATCTGCAAGAAAAATTCCGGGACAAGGGACAGCCATTCACCCTACCCACAGCCAGGCAGTCAATAACAACAGATGCTTCAGATTATGCCTGGGGCGCCCATATGGCAGGAAAATTTATTCAGGGCACATGGCCCACAAGCCAAAGGCATCTTCATATCAATCAAAAAGAGATGCTAGCTGTTCAGAATGCCCTGACAGCTTTCAAGGATCTACTCCATCCAGGACAATTACTGATAAGGACGGACAGCACTACAGTCATGTGGTACATAAACAAACAGGGAGGCACTCATTCCTACCCCCTCTGCAGACAAGCCATGACTTTGTGGGACACAGCATTGACTTATCAAGTACACCTGCAAGCACAATTCCTGCCAGGAAAGAAGAATACTCTGGTGGACGAACTAAGCAGAAACCTCATGGATCCCCACGAGTGGAAACTGGATCCACAAGTCTTCAGCATGATGATAAAGAAATGGGGATGCTCAGACATAGACCTATTTGCCTCCCCTCTCAACTGCCAACTACAGAGATTCTGCACAAGGACTTATCACAAGGAAGCATGGAAAGTGGATGCTCTATCATTCAGCTTGAAAAACCTAACAGTATATGCCTTAACTCCTCTGCCTCTCCTCCCCAAGGTACTCCTAAAGGTCAGACAAGAGAAGCCAAAAATGATTCTGATTGCTCCAGACTGGCCCCGCCAGCACTGGTACCCAATCCTAAAGAGCTTGTCTCAAGGCCCAGCCTGGACATTGCCTCTAATTCCTCATTTACTGACCCAACGAAACAGTCATGTCCTGCACAGCCAACTCAGAACCCTAAATCTGGCAGCATGGCGGATAATGTAGCCATTCAGAACACACCTCTCTCTAAAGCAGTGATGGATGTTATTTTGGAGGCCAGGAGGCCCAGTACCAGAAAATCTTATGCAAAAATATGGAAGGATTATGTGCTTGGAACCAGGCACAAGGAATTGATATGTTTGTACCAAATTTTCCTCAGATTTTACAATACCTAACTGAGATGCTGGACAAAGGCCTATCCTTTTCATCAATTAAAATCCATGCCTCTGCCATTTCAGCTCATTACAATACGGAACCACCAATTTTTTCACATCCGTTGCTAAGGCAGTACCTCAGAGAGGCCAAAAACATAAGACCCCCAAGGAGAGCACCTATACCTGCATGGGACCTCATTTATGTCTTGGAAAAACTCACACTGCCACCTTTTGAGCCAGCCAATACAGCTGAAATAAAGTTCATAAATAAAGGGCATTAGGCCTCACTCAACCAGAGCAGCAGCCACTTCAGCAGCCTTCCTCAGAGGAGTACCAACCAAAGACATTTTAGAGGCTGCAACTTGGAGTTCAGTGCACACTTTTACCAAGCACTACCACTTACCTCTCTACTCTAAATCCAGAGCATGCTTTGCCACTGCAGTTCTGCAGGATCTTATAGCCTCTCCTAATCCAATTTAGACCCAGCCACCCAACCTCAGCTTTGGGATTCAACCCAAATGTAATGACTGCAACAGTGAAACACAATGAACATAGTACAGTTGTGTACCTACCATAAATGTAGATGTTCGAGTGTATTCACTGTTGCATTCCAGGTTACCCACCCACCATCCCCCTTTTCTTTGCTGGGACTTATCCGTACTTTTCTATCCTATACAACCTATGTGGTGTATTTGCTTGTAGATGAAGGAAATGTTTATTTTTGTGCATGCATACTTATTGGCATATTTTTCAGCCTACCAATTTGGGGGCACCTGACATCTGGGGCAAGAAAAACTGAAGAAAATGGTGCCGGCTGCATCTTTTATACCCCTGGCACACTGACGTCAGGGAAGAGGCGACAGCATCCGACGCTGGACCTAAACTTTGGAATTCAGGCCGACTGCGGGTAGCCTGCCAGCAGGATAACCCAAGTGTAATGACTGAAACAGTGAATACACTCAACATCTACATTTATGATAGGTACACAACTGTACTTTCCTCAGGGGGGCCAAAAACTTAAGACCTCCAAGGAGAGCATCAATACCTGCATGGGACCTCAATTTTGTCTTGGAAAAACTCACACTGCCTCCTTTCGAGCCAGCCAATACAGCTGAGATAAAATTCTTATGGAAAACAGCTCTGCTCCTAGCAATAACTTCAGCAAGAAGAGTCTCAGAGTTACAGGCATTAATGGCTGTGGAACCTTTTATTATCTTCCATCCGGACAGGGTTTCTCTAAGGACAAACCCAACATTTATGCCCAAGGTAGTGTCCGTTGTGGCTCTTAACCAAACCATTCATTTACCTACTTTTTACCCAAACCCACAGAATAAAGGGGAGAGACTTTGCATTCTTTGGGCATACACAGACAGCTATGCTTCTACTTGGACAAAACTAAAGCTTTCAGAAAGACTGAGCAACTTTTAATGGCATATGCTGGAGGATCACAAGGAAAGGCTTTCTCAAAGCAGACCATTTCAAAATGGATAGGACACTGCATTCATTTCTGCTATTCACAACATGGCAAATCAGTGCCTAAGGGCATTAGACCACATTCTACCAGGGCAGCAGCCTTCCTCAGAGGAGTACCAACCAAGGATATTTTAGAGGCTGCAACTTGGACTTCAGTGCACACTTTTACTAAGCGCTACCACTTACCTCTTTACTCTAAATCCTGAGCAGGCTTTGCCACTGCAGATGTCCTTCAAGAATGCAACTGCAGTCATAACATGTGGGTTGTCCTGCCTCAGGCAGCCCTCGGTCGGCCGGATTCCAAAGTCTGGGTCCGACGTCGGCTGATGTCGCATTTCTCTCCGACGTCAGAGCGGCTGGAGTACATAAGCATCAGCCAACGCCATTTTCTCCAGTCTTTCTTGCCGCGGTGCCCGGCAGAAGCAGTTCGCAAGTGCCGGTCGGTCATCTCCTGTATTCTACGATATCGAAGTCATCAAAAAGCTAAGTACCCCGTTGGGGACCTTTTCTTGCCTCAGCCGATGTCAGAAATTACTGAAAAAGTTAACAATTGTCTTTTTTGTGGTAAACAAATACCTCATAAGGATTTCCACTCTTACTGCCTCCCTTGCCTGTGCCCAGACCACGACATCTCGGCCTGTGTAGCCTGTGCTCGCTTCAACAAGCGCACTGTCAGGCGCCGGGCGGAGTTCGCTGAAGATTTTTTCGATGATAAATTTGCTTACACCATGCCGTCGGATCTTCCGACATCGCAAACTCTCAGAAAGCGAAAAGACCGGGACCGACATCCTCGGCCCGCGTCTACTACCGACTCCACACCAAAACCTAGCGCGTGTGCTCCGGTTCCCTCTGAGACGGTCTCTCCACCGCTCCGAACCGAAGACACCGCATTACCGACGACTCAGATTCCAGACATTACTCCGACGCCAGTTATAGTCTTTCCTCCGGATACCGAAACCGAGGAAATGCCCGAGATCATTGCTGTAGACAAGGTCACTCCTGCACGTGGAGCTGCCAGGCCTCCTATGGCCATGTCTATTAAGGCCTACACTAGGGCTAAGGCAGCCAGCAAAACAAAGCATATTACTTCCAAATCCTTACCTTAGCCGACTCCGGAGACACAAATTATGTCCATGGCTGCTGATTTAATTTCCATGATTAGAGGTTCACAGGCCCATCCTGAGAGAGCATCCCAGCCTCCTCCTGATAAAAGGCCCCAGGTTGAACCCTCTGACCCTTCTCCTTCAGATGAAGACTCTGAGGGCTCTGTCCACTCTGATAGCCAGGAAGAGCTCTTCCAGACCTATGAGGACTCGGATGCAGAAGATTCCATACCTTCGGCCTCCCCTCCTGAGGATATTTCTTTTGGGGAAGTTCTGCACACCATGAGGGAACATTTCAAGTGGCAGGGTCAGGAATATTCTGATTCTAGGAAACGCCTTAGGACTTTCCTTAAGAAGCCTCAGCACAGGCCCTTAGCTATTCCTCCTGTACTTGATGTTCTGGATGATTTGTATTCTGATTTTAGTGCTACCCCTGATTCTCTTCTTCCTGCTCCAGCCAAGCCAGACAGGTATTACAGGGTCCCAGAAACTCATTCCCATTTATTCAGGGCCCATACTGCTGATTTGGAAACTATTTCACAGGGGCCTAAAGGAGTTTCAGCCTCCACCTCAAAAAATCCTTTGCCCTCCAACAGAGAAGCAAGGTCATTAGAGAGATGGGGTAAAAAGGTTTACACTTCCACTACCTTATCTATGAGAGCTTTAAATTGCCTTTTTCATATGTTCCAATATCAGGATTATCTCTTAGAAGATTTACAAAAAACATTAGCTTCTCCTGATCCTTTAGACAGGAAGACTTTGCAGGAAGCTGTACATAACACTCAGCAAGTAAGCAATCACTTCTTGCAGTGTGGATATGATGCACTGGAAGCTTCATGTAGGGCAGCTATGACAGGGGCAGTGATGCGTAGACATGCTTGGTTAAAATATCAACCTCTACCAGATCATGTAAAAGCAAAACTTCTGGATGCACCTTTGGAAAAGAACAAGCTTTTTGGTGCAAATGCTAAGGATGTGTTAAAGACCATCGAAGAAAAAGCAAAATCAGTTCAGACTGTGAAAGATTTCCTCCAAGTTCAACCCCCCAGATTCAGTAGGAATTGGCCTTCAAAAAACTGGTCCTTTCCTAATCCAGAAAAGTTTCAAAGGGTAAGAACAGGCGTGGCGAGGAAGAGGCCAATACAGAGGCCCTTACAGGGGACGACAATGGCAGCCAGGAAACCAAAGAAGTGACGCAGGGGTTTCACCTGCCCAACAACCACAAACTCAATGACTTTCCTCTACTACCGCCTACCAGGGAACAACTAGAAGCTCCCTTGGGAAATTATCTCTGTTTGCAGAAAACTGGCACAGACTGACAAAGGACAAATGGATTTTGGACATTATAGGCCGCGGGTACTGGTTTCATTTTCATACCTTACCAAGAAAACAAGGCATGCCAAATCTACCACAACATCAAAGGGCAGAGGCTATCAAGCAAATCACTCTGCTGACTCGAATGAAAGCAATAGAAAGAGTTCCACAACAAGAACAAGAACAGGTGTTTTACTCAAGACTGTTCCTTGTTCCAAGAAAAGAATCTCAATGGAGACCAATACTGGACTTGTCCGCATTAAACACCTTTCTCATAGTACCAAAGTTCAAAATGCTGACTCTACAGCAACTCCTTCCCATGCTGGGCAAGGAGTTGTGGCTGATTACTCTGGACCTCAAGGAGGCATACCTGCATGTCAGACACAGCTGCAGAAGATACCTCAGATTTCTTGCAGGGCCAGAGCATTATCAATTCTCAGGATTGCCATTTGGCTTATCTACTGCGCCCAGAGTATTTACAAAATGCCTGGCTTCAGTAATTGCTCATTGCAGGCTCCAGGGTATACAAATTTACCCGTACCTGGACGACTGCCTCATACAAGCGGACGACAAATTGATGCTGACAAAAAACCTGGATTATGTCATACGATTACTTCAAGCTCTGGGATGCACAGTCAACTTCCAAAAGTCAAGACTGCAGCCATCCCAGCAAATAATCTTCTTAGGAGCCAAACTAGACACAGCCTCTCAGATGGCTTACCTGACAGAAGACAAGCAAGAGAAGTTAACTCAATACTTCAAAGGTTTAGCAAAACTCACCCAGATGACTGCAAGGAGATTCCTACAGGCCCTGGGTTACATGGCATCCTGCATTCTACTGGTTCCATTAGCAAAACTACACATGAGAAAGCTTCAGTGGTACCTAAAAAGCATTTGGTCTCAACACAGCAACAACTTGGAGACGATCATACCAGACTACAAAAGGAATTCCTATGGTGGGCCTCGGTGAGCCAGGAAAACACAGGTATGTCATTCAAAAAAACCACAGATAACACAGACCATGACTACAGACGCCTCAGACCTCGGATGGGGGGCGCACATGGAAGGCAGGTGTATACAAGGACAGTGGTCTCCAAAGGAAACACATCTGCATATAAACCAAAAGGAAATGCTGGCAGTAATGCATGCTATCGAGGCTTTTCAACACCAACTCCAGCAATGCCATTTAATGATACGGACAGACAACACCACTGTGATGTGGTACATAAACAAGCAGGGGGGCACCCACTCTTACCCCCTTTGCAGACTGGCAATGCAGCTTTGGGAGAAATCACTGAGTCTAAACATCCAGTTACAATCCCAGTTTGTTCCAGGAAAAGACAGTGTGTTGGCGGACAGCCTAAGCAGGAATTTCACAGATCCACACGAGTGGAGGTTACATCCGAAGGCTTTCAGACAACTCACTTCGACATGGGGCAAGCCAGAAGTGGACCTATTTTCCTCTCACCTCAATCATCTTCTACCAAAATTTTGCACAAGGACATACCATCCAAAGGCTTGGAAAATAGATGCCCTTTCATTCAACTGGAACTCCCTAGCAATCTATGCATTCCCACCTCTGCCACTGATGACCTCAATATTACTAAAGATCAAAGCAGAGAAGCCCAAGGGAATCATAATAGCTCCGGATTGGCCAAGACAACACTGGTACCCACTACTACGGAGCATATGTCACACCAGGAGGTGGGCCCTCCCTCAGTGGCCTCTACTTTTGACTCAACACAATTTCGAAACACTGCATCCAAACCTTCAGACACTGCAGCGAACAGCCTGGGAGATCCCATAAATAACTTCAGCTTATCTCTCTCCAAGGAAGTTCAGCGGATACTAACAGAGGCTCGAAGACCATCCACCAGAAAGGTTTACTTAGCAAAGTGGAAAAGATTCAGCAATTGGAATACCAGCAAGGGACATGATGCATCATTACTGAACATCCCACTTATCTTGGAATATTTGGCAGATATGTTACAGAGCGGCCTCTCATATTCTTCAATAAAGATACATGCATCTGCTATTTCAGCTAGATACAACACTGATCCTCCTGATGTCCTTCACGGATGCATCTGCAGTCCTAACAAATGGGTTGTCCTGCCTCAGGCAGCCCTTCGGTCGGCCCGATTCCAAAGTCTGGCTCTGGCTTCGGATGATGTCACACTTCACCCGACGTCATAGCTGCAGTTCAGCGGGTATAAAGGCATCAGCCGACGCCATTTTCCTCAGTCTTTCTTGCCGCGTGGCGCCCGAAGCAGAAGCTGTTCGCAAGTGCCGGTCGGTCAGAACCAGAGATTGCTACTACCGAAGACTTCTAAAAAGCTAAGTACCCCGTTGGGGACTCTTTCTTGCCTCAGCCGATGTCAGAAAAAGTGAATAACTGTTTGTTTAACTTGTGGGAAACAAATACTTCATAAAGATTTCCACTCTTACTGCCTACCTTGTTTAGGCCCAGACCACGACGTAGCAGCTTGTCTAGCCTGTGCTTCCTTCAACCGACGGACACTTAGACGTCGGTCGGAGTTTGCAGAGGAGTTTTTCGGCTCCGCTTTTGCTTATAACATGCCGTCGGAGACTCCGACTTCACAATTAGCTAAAAAGCATAAGGAAAAGGACCGACACTCATGGTCCACGGTTTCGGCCGAAACCGTGGTTAAGCCAACCGCAAGTGTCTCGGTTTCGGCTGAAACCGAGTCCGCGGTTCTTCCTTCGGCCCAAAGCATGCCTCCTACAACCGAGGCCTCATCCAGCATGACTGAATCTGCTACGGAAATTCCACCTGCTCTTACAGTTTCTCAGGATTTATCAGATACTATCCCCTTAGATATATCTACTCCTGCACGTGGAGCTGCTAGGCCCCCTGCATCCATGTCAATTAAGGCTTTTGCCAGGGCTAAAGCAGCTAAATCTTCAAAGGCCGTGCCTGCTAAAACCCCCTCTCACAGGCCTAGCTCTAGTACTCAAATGCTTAGTCTAGCAGAGGATCTCATTTCTTTGATCAGGGGAACCCAGTCTCACCCTGACAGGGCCTCTCACCCACCTCCAGAGAAGAGGCCTAGAGCAGAGCCCCCTGAGCCAGTTTCTTCAGATTACTCCTCTGATGATTCAGACAATACAAATCCCCCAGAAGGCCCTTATTCTCCATATGAGGACTCAGATGCAGAAGATTCCATCCCTTCTGCCTCTCCTCCTGAGGAATTTTCTTTTGGGGAAACCTTGCATTCTATGAGAGAACAATTTCAATGGCAGGGCCAGGATTTTTCAGACTCTAGGAAAAGGCTTAGGACCTTTTTACATTTGCCACTGCATAGGCCTTTAGCCATTCCTCCAGTACTTACAGTTGTGGATGATGCATTTAATGATGCTTGTACTGCTCCTGACTCTCTTCCTCCGGCCCCTGCTAAGCCCGACAGATACTACAGGGTTCCGGACACACATTATCACTTGTATAAGGCTCCTATTGCAGATCCTGAAACTATTTCACAGGGCCCCAAAGCTGTAGCAGCTGTCTCTACCAAAAACCCCCTCCCCTCTGAAAGAGAATCTAGGGCTTTAGAGAGATGGGGTAAAAAAGTGTATACTTCTGCTACTCTTTCGGCCAGGGCCTTAAACTGTCAATTCCACATGATTCAATATCAGGAATTCCTGTTAGATCAGCTAACTAAAAAACTGTCCTCACCTGAGCCTTTAGACCGTAAGTCCCTTCAGGATTTGGTACATAACACTCAGCAGGTCAGTAATCATTCCTTAAAATGCGGCTATGATGCACTGGAGGCTTCCTTTAGAACAGCTATGACTGGTGCAGTGATCAGAAGGCATGCATGGTTAAAAGAGCAATCCTTACCAGACCATGTAAAGTCCAAGCTTCTAGATGCTCCCATGGAAAAGCACAGTTTGTTTGGTTCCCCTGCACAGCAAGTGTTGAAGAAGGTGGAAGAAAAAGCTAAATCTGTCCAGACAGTCAAGGATTTCTTACAGGTCCAGCCTCCGAGGTTTAGTAGGAACTGGCCTTCCAAGAATTGGTCCTTTCCAGACACCACCAGAGCACAGAGAAGCAGAAATAGACACCCAAGAGGCAGAGGTCAATCCAGAGGTGCCTACAGGGGACGTCGGTGGCAGCCTAACAGCCAGAGAAGTACTGCCACAGATCCAGCCACTACCACTTCCACAGGGCAATCACAGTGACTTGGCTCTGAAACCGCCTACCAGGGAACAACTAGAAGCACCCTTAGGCGGAAAGTTAGCCTTATTTTCAGTAAATTGGCATTACATTACAGGAGACAATTGGATTTTGCAGACAATAGACAAAGGCTACAGGTTTCACTTCCATACTCTTCCAAGGAAGAGAGGAATGCCAAACCTACCTCCAAACCAAAAGACAAACGCTCTACAGCAAATAGACCACTTACTAAGGATGAGAGCTATAGAAAAGGTACCGGCTATGGAACAAGGACAAGGATTTTATTCCAGGCTTTTCCTGGTACCAAGAAAGGAAAACCAATGGAGACCTATCCTCGACCTGTCTGCTCTGAACACATATCTTATTGTTCCAAAATTCAAGATACTGACCCTACAGCAACTTCTTCCCATGCTGGGCAAGGAGTCTTGGCTGGTGACTCTGGATCTCAAGGAGGCATACCTGCACGTCCCCATACGACCAAATTGCAGAAGATACCTCAGATTTCTTGCAGGATCAGAGCATTATCAATTCTCAGCATTGCCTTTTGGCTTATCTACTGCGCCCAGAGTATTCACGAAATGCCTGGCATCAGTAATTGCTCATTGCAGGCTTCAGGGAATTCAAATTTATCCATACCTGGACAACTGCCTGTTACAAGCGGACAGCAAAGACAAATTAACAAAAGGTTTGAAAAAGGTTATTCACCTACTACAAGCCCTGGGATACACAGTCAACACAAAAAAGTCAAGGCTGATCCCATCCCAAAGGATAACTTTCTTGGGTGCAGAACTGGACACATCAAACCAGATGGCATTCCTCACAGCAGAAAAGCAGAAGCAACTACCACCTTATTTCATGGCATTAACAGCACAGAACCAGCTTACAGCAAGGAAAATCCTGCAAGCCCTGGGTTACATGGCATCATGCATAATATTGATTCCGCATGCCAGACTACATATGAGGAAGTTGCAATGTTACCTCAGGAATTTATGGTCTCAACACAAGCACAGCCTAGAAACCCAAATTCCAATAATTCCATGCCTGAAGCAAGAATTCCAGTGGTGGGCCCAGGCCTGTCAATCGAACAAAGGACTGCCCTTCCACAGGCCTCACCCAAAACAGACTATCACCACGGACGCCTCAGACCTCGGTTGGGGGGCACACATGGTGGACAAGTGCATACAAGGCTTATGGACTCAAGACCAGATGAACCTACACATAAATCAAAAAGAGATGCTGGCAGTAAAGCAGGCAATTCAGACATTCAGACCGTTTCTTCAACAGGGTCATTTGCTGATAAGGACGGACAACACCACAGTTATGTGGTATATCAACAAACAGGGAGGCACACATTCATATCCTCTATGCCGGATGGCAATGGACCTCTGGAATGTGGCCCTGAACCTTAACATTCAGCTCCAGGCCATATTTGTGCCAGGAAAAGAAAATATTCTAGCAGACATCTTAAGCAGAACTACCACGGATGCCCACGAATGGATGCTGCATCCAGACATCTTCAAATCCATTACAAGGAAATGGGGACTACCAGAAATAGACCTGTTCGCATCCCCACACAACCACCAGTTGGAAAACTTCTGCACAAGGACATACCACCCACTTGCTTGGAAGGTGGACTCCCTATCCTTCAGTTGGGAAAACCTGACAGCATATGCATTCCCACCTCTCCTTTGATGCACAAAGTGCTACTGAAGATCAAAGAAGATCACCCAAGGATCATCTTGATAGCTCCAGACTGGCCGAGGCAACATTGGTACCCGCTACTAAGGAGTATGTCTCGGGAACACCCATGGCCTCTACCCCTACTACCTCTGCTGCTAACACAGAACAACTTCAAAATCCTGCATCCAAACTTGAAAACACTGCAGCTAGCTGCTTGGAACATTACATAAGACAACATAACCCAGATTTATCTCAAAGGGTTAAAGACATTATCTTGGAGGCTCGCAGACCCTCAACAAGGAAAACTTATTCAGCAAAATGGAAGAGATATCTCATTTGGAGTACAGCAAAAGGAGTAGATGCATCATTGGCAAACATAGCTAACATCCTGGAATATTTAGCAGAGCTTTTCCACAATGGCCTGTCTTACTCCTCCATTAAGATTCATGCATCAGCAATTTCAGCACAATACAACATGGATCCTCCAGTCTTTTCTCAACCTCTACTCAGGCAGTTTCTGAGAGGAATTAAAAATGTAAAGCCACCAAGGAAACCACCATTGCCTACATGGGACTTGAACTTTGTGTTAGAAAAGTTGACACTTCCCCCTTTTGAACCAGCAGCAACAGCAGAATTACAGTACTTATCTTGGAAGACTGCATTCCTGCTTGCAATCACTTCAGCTAGAAGGGTTTCTGAGTTACAGGCATTAATGGCAGTACAACCCTTCCTTATCTTCCATCAGGATAGAGTGTCCATGAGAACTAATCCTACCTTTATGCCAAAAGTGGTCTCCAGGGTATCTTTAAACCAAGCAATACACCTACCAACATTCTTCCCCAACCCGCAGAACAGGGGGGAAAGATTACTGCATACCTTGGATGTGCACAGACAATTGCGCTACTACTTGGACAGAACTAAGAACAATAGAAAAACTGACCAGCTTCTGGTAGCATATGCAACAGGAATGGAAGGAAAAGCAATTTCCAAACAAACAATCTCAAAATAGATAGGAAATTGCATTAGATTTTGTTACTCTTTTCATGGAAAGGCAACTCCAGAAAACATCAGACCTCACTCCACAAGGGCTACAGCCACTACTACAGCTTTGTTACGAGGAGTGGCTACCAAAGACATTTTAGAGGCTGCTACTTGGAGCTCCGTGCATACATTTGCCAAGCATTATAATCTACCTTTATACTCCAGATCCCGAGCAGGTTTTGCCACTGCTGTTTTGCAAGGGATCTTAACTACACCATAAACACTTAGTGCCTTCTTAGTGCCTCCTACCCCAGTTTGGCTATGGTATTCTACCCATTTGTTAGGACTGCAGATGCATCCTTGAAGGACATAGTACAGTTTTGTACCTACCATAAATGTAGATGTCCGAGAGGTATGCATCTGCAGTCAGGATTACCCACCCTCCGTCCCCTCTGTGGTACTCCTAGGGTATTTGCCCATCTTGTAGCTAGCTGGGGGAATCTATTATGGTGTATTTGTTTGTATATATGTATATACATGTTTATTTCTATTTGCTCTCTATTGTTTGGAAACATTTGCATTTATCCAAATTTAGCCATCCTAGAGGGCACCTAGCATCTGGGGCAAGAAACACTGAGGAAAATGGTGTCGGCTGATGCCTTTATACCCGCTGAACTGCAGCTATGACGTCGGGTGAAGTGCGACATCAGCCGAAGCCAGACCCAGACTTTGGATTCGGGCCGACCGAAGGGCTGCCTGAGGCAGGACAACCCATTTGTTAGGACTGCAGATGCATACCTCTCGGACATCTACATTTATGGTAGGTACAAAACTGTACTTTTTCTCTCACCCCTTACTAAGACAATTCCTCAGGGGAATCAAGAACATTAAGCCACCAAGAAAGGCCCCAGTGCCAGCCTGGGACCTCAATTTTTTCTTAGAAAAACTGACTCTACCTCCTTTTGAGCCAGCAGCTTCAGTTGACTTGCAATTTCTCTCATGGAAAACAGCTTTTCTGTTGGCAATTACCTCAGCAAGAAGGGTTTCGGAGCTACAGGCCCTAATGGCAATACCACCCTTTATTATTTTCCACAGAGACAGGGTTTCATTAAGGACCAACCCTACTTTTATGCCAAAGGTGGTATCTAGGGTTTCTCTAAATCAAGCCATTCATCTGCCTGCTTTCTTCCCCAATCCTGAGAATAAGGAGGAAAGACTTTTGCATACCTTGGACGTTCATAGACAACTTCGATACTACCTGGACAGAACCAAGGCCAGTAGGAAGTCTGAACAGCTTTTTGTAGCTTACGCCCCTGCAGTCCAAGGAAAAGCAATTTCAAAACAGACTATTACTAAATGGATTGGACATTGCATCAGATTCTGTTATTCCTTTCATGGAAAGACTGTTCCAGCCTATGTCAGACCACATTCCACCAGAGCTATAGCCACCTCTACAGCACATTCCACCAGAGCTATAGCCACCTCTACAGCATTTTTAAGAGGGGTGCCTACAAAAGACATTCTAGAAGCTGCTACATGGAGCTCCGTGCATACATTCTCCAAACACTACAATCTCCCTCTATATTCCAGATCCAGAGCAGGCTTTGCTTTGGCAGTCCTGCAGGGTTTGATTGCCACACCATCTCTTTCCTAGAGCATACCTCCTTCCCCAGCTAAGCTATGGTATTCTACCCACATGTTATGACTGCAGTTGCATTCTTGAAGGACATAGTACAGTTTTGTACCTACCATAAATGTAGATGTCCGATAGACATGCAACTGCAGTCGGTTTTCCTCCCTCCATACCCCTCTATGCCTAGGGTCCACTCCTATCCCCCTTACTCTTAGCTGGGGATATCTGTTATGGTGTATTTGTTTTATTGCTCATGTATTTGTTTGGAATCCTGTTTTTGTCTTCCAATTTGATTACAGCCTTCCTTGCAGGGCACCTGGCATCTGGGGCAAGAAACACTGAAGAAAATGGCGTCGGCTGATGCTTATGTACTCCAGCCGCTCTGACGTCGGAGAGAAATGCGACATCAGCCGACGGCGGACCCAGACTTTGGAATCCGGCCGACCGAGGGCTGCCTGAGGCAGGACAACCCACATGTTATGACTGCAGTTGCATGTCTATCGGACATCTACATTTATGGTAGGTACAAAACTGTACTATTTGCAGGGCCTTATAGCCACTCCTAATTCTGTTTAGACCTAGCCGCCCAACCTCAGCTTTGGGATTCAACCCAAGTGTAATGACTGCAACAGTGAAACACGATGAACATAGTATAGTTGTGTACCTACCATAAATGTAGATGTTCGAGTGTATTCACTGTTGCAGTCCAGGTTACCCACCCACCATCCCTCTTTCTTTGCTGGGACTTATCTGTACTTCTCTATCCTATACAACCTAGGTGGTGTATTTGCTTCTAGATGAAGGTATTGTTTATTTTAGTGCATGCTTTTATAAGCAATGTTTTTTTTTTTAGCCTACCCTTTTGGGGGCACCTGACATCTGGGGCAAGAAAAACTGAAGAAAATGGTGTCAGCTGCATCTTTTATACCCCTGGAGCACTGACGTCAGGGAAGAGGTGACCGCAACCGACGCCGGACCAAGACTTTGGAATTCAGGCCGACTGCGGGTAGCCTGCCAGCAGGATAACCCAAGTGTAATGACTGCAACAGTGAATACACTCGAACATCTACATTTATGGTAGGTACACAACTGTATTTTCTCTGCTTTGTCCTTTGGCCTTTCTGCTGGCCCAAGGGTATTCACCAAATGCTTCCCTCTTGTGATTGCTTTTTGCAGGATTTGAGGGATCCAACTATTTCCTTACTTGGACGACCTTCTGTTTCAGGCATCCTCTCCAGAGATCCCACTGCAAAAGCTTCATTTTGTCATTTCCCTGCTGCAAAGCTGGGGTTCACAATAAACTTCAGTTAGTCTTTTCTGACTCCTCAGGACAATGTTTTTCTGGGGTGCAGGATTCGGACAGTGCCTATGCTGACATCCCTGCCTCCTCCCAAGGCCTTGACAGTCCTTTCCTTTTTTCATCTCTGTTCAACCGATGTCAGAAAAAGTTAATTGTCTCGCATGTGGAAAGCAAGTACCACACTGAGACTTGCACTCTTACTGCATCACTTGTCTAGGCCTAGATCACGACGTCCCCCATTGTCGCTTCTGTGCTTTGTTCAATGCCAGAACAATCTGTTGTTGGGCCCTTGTTGTAGCCAGATATTTTCATTTACAGTCCTTGAATTCTGATATGGCTTCGGCAAGCCATCCACCAGCAGATCTTCCGAAAAAACATAAGGATAAAGACAGATGGACCGCACAGATCCAAACCTACCGATGACACTTCCGTTAAGCTAGTCGTCAGTTCTCCAGTACTCAGTGAGGCGCTTTCGCAGCCCCTGATGCC
Organism: Protopterus annectens; assembly: GCF_019279795.1. NCBI lineage: Eukaryota > Metazoa > Chordata > Ceratodontiformes > Protopteridae > Protopterus > Protopterus annectens. Next base: position 136,167,082 of record NC_056742.1, on the reverse strand, counting down.
TGCTTCAGTTGATTCGCAGGCCGCTACAGAGACCCTTTTGGAGTCCAGTATGCCTCAAAACTCTTCTTCGTCTAAGGATCTTGCTTGGATGGGTCTGGAGCCCTTGAGCAGGCACAGGCTTCCGCACAGGCTTCCGAGGAAGTCCTTTGCACTACCAAATCTTGGCACAAACCCAAGTCTTCTTTCACAACTACTATTTTTTCGAAAACAACCAAGTTCCTTGGGCCCAGGGTTCAAACCACACCCAAGAAACTGACTACCCACTCTCAGGCACCTGCTTCCTTATGTCAGTCTCAAATGCTTAAAATGGTGGAAGCACTTATCATACTAATCAGAGGAAGCCAAGCCACCCCCTCAAAAAGGAATTGAGATATGTCCCTAGTAGTTTTGTCTGAACAAGAGTCAGATGAATCTGATGCATCTGACTATGAAGACATGCAACCCCTCTCCACTTATGAGGATTCTGATGCAGAGGAATCCATTCCTTCAGCATTTCCTCCAAAGGATTTTTCCTTTTGGGGAAACCCTGCATACCTTAAGGTTGCTTTTCCAATGGGAGAGTCAGGACTACCCTCAGTCTAAAAAGAGACTCGGGGAATTCCTAGATTTACCACAGCACAGACTCTTGGCCCATCCCCCCAGTCATGTATGTGGTTGATGATGTTTTCCTTGAATCCAGCTTGACTCATGACGCCCTACCTCCTGTTCCCAGAAAACCAGACTGGTACTACAGAGTCCTTGACTCGCACAAATATCTTTTTAAAAATCCAACAGCTGACCCTGAGGTCATTTCTCAAGGGCCAATAGAGATTAAAGTAACCTCTGCTAAAAATCCCACCCCCTCAGACAGACAGATTCCAGAGCATTGAACAGATGGGGTAAAAAAAAGTATACACCTCAGCTACTCTTGCTATCAGGGCACTAAATTGTCAGTTCCATATGCTTAAATATCAGCAACATACCTTGGAACTCCATAAACAAATAATGTCTTCCTTTCTTGCTTGTGCAGAATCTAAAGATTTACAAGACTTAATGCATTCTGCAACTCAAGTAACTAAACACACTTTGCACTGTGGTTTTGATGCCCTAGAAGCTTCTTGAAGGGCAGCAGCCATTGAATCTGTCATTAGAAGGCATGCATGGCTTAAGGAACAACCTCTGCCAGAGCAGTCAAATCTAAATTGTTGGATTCCCCATTGCACAAGAATAGCTTATTTGGCACTAATGCAGAAGAGGTCTTAAAAAAGATGGAAGAAAAATCAAAATCTTATGCGAAAAGTTGGTCCAGCCCCCTAAGTTCAGCAGGCATTGTTCCTCCAAGCACTGGTACTTTCCGAGTAGACAAGCCCATCCTAAGCCCCATGGAAACAGACTCCCAGACAGCAGCCCCAGGGAATGCAGAGATCTAAGCAGTGGACTACCTCCACTTCAAAACCAGGGAGTTCTAAGCCACCCCCTTATGGCAAGAACACACAATGATTCACCTCCTCCTGAGCTCCCCTCTGTCCACCTTCACTTACCCTTAGGAGGAAAACTCTCCTTTCACTCAAGCACCTGGGCCACCATTACCAAGGACCAATGGGTTCTAAACATCATATCTCAGGGTTACAAATTCTCCTTCCACACCCTTCCAATCCCAAAAGGGTTCCCAGATATACCACCAAATCAGTGGGCAGAGGCTCAAAAGCAAATCCATTCCCTCCTCTCTTTGACGGCAATAGAGCAGGTTCCTGCAGAACAATAGGCTAAGGTTTCTACTCCAGACTTTTTCTGGTACCCAGAAAAGAGGGCACCTGGCACCCCATCCTCGATCTGTCCATTCTAAACACCTTCCTGGTGATTGCTCACCCTCCAGCAGCTCCTACCCATGCTCTCCAAGAACGCTTGGCTAGCCACACTAGATCTAAAAAAAGGCCTACCTCCACATTCCTATCAGGGAATCATGCAGGAAATATTTCAGCTTCAGAGCAGGATCTCAGCACTTTCAATTCTCTGTGCTTCCCTTTGGCTTTTCTACTGCTCCAAGAGTTTTCACAAAATGTCTGGCTCCAGCCATTGGCTTTTGCAGACAAAGAAATTTTCAGATTTAACCCTACTTAGATGACTGCTTTATGCAGGCGAACAGCCAGGAGAAGCTGCTCAAGTAACTTACTTTTGTAAAGACCCTACTAACCTCCCTATTGTACATAATCAGTGAAAACAAATCAAAACAGGTGCCCACTCAAAGGATAATCTTCCTGGGAGTAAGTCTGGACACAGCATCCCAGATGACTTGCCTTACACTAGAGAAACAAATTTTCCTGACAGTTTACTTCTCTCACCTGGCCACCAGGCCCCAGCTTTCTGCAAGGAAAACTCTGCAAGCTCTGGGGTTCATGGCATCTTGCATACAACTCATTCCATATGCCAGACTGCATATGAGGAAACTTCAGTGGTACCTAAAGAGCCTTTGGTGTCAACACTCAGAAGACCTGGAACCTCTTCTGCCTATAATTCTTTGCCTCAAACAGGAATTTCCTTGGTGGGCAACAGCATGCTCCCACAACAAGGGACTGCCCTTCTCCCCACCCGCCACCCAGACTCTCACCACAGACGCATCAGACTACGCTTGGGGTGCACAAATGGACGGCGGATGCATACAGGGCCAATGGAGCCCACGGCAAATCCTCGTGCACATCAATCAAAAAGATGATGACTGTGCAGCACGCCTCGATAGCTTTCAAACCACTACTCTCTCCAGGGATTCTCCTGATCAAAACAGACAACACCACTGTGATGTGGTACATCAACAAGCAGGGAGGGACTCACTCCTACCCTCTCTGTAGACTGGCCATGACCCTTTGGCTCACAGCCTCTTCCATGCAGCTACACCTGTTAGCACAATACCTACCAGGCTCTGTCAACTCCCTGGCAGACCAATTAAGCAAAAACCTTCTGGAACTACACGAGTGGCCGCTCAACAGAAGTACCTTCACCCTAATAAATCAGAAATGGGGAACCCCGGAGGTCGACCTCTTTGCCTCCCACACCAACCATCAACTCAGTAAATTCTGCACCAGGGAGCATCACTGCATGGCTTGGAACGTGGATGCCCTGTCCTTCCCCTGGGTCAACCTCTCAGTCTATGCCTTTCCTCTCCTACCTCTCATCCCCAGGGTACTGTTCTAAATAAGGGAGGAAAAACAAAAGACCATTCTTATAGCTCCAGACTGGCCCCGACAGCACTGTTACCCCTTGCTGCGCAGCCTGTCCCCGCTGCCTCCATGGCATCTTCCTCAAATTCCAAACATCCTAACCCAGAAGGAAGGTGAATTCATGCATCCCCAATTGCAGACACTCAATTTGGCATCTTGGCTTATTTCCTAATCCCGAACCAATCTGCCATACTCAGTAAAAAGGTTCTGGATGCTATCCAAGAGGCCAGATGCCATAGCACCAAGAAAGTCTTATGCAGGTAAATGGAAACTGTTCTGCACCTGGATTCAGGCTAAGGGGGCCAGTATGGCACATCCCTCCATCCCTCTCATCCTGGATTACTTAGCTGATGTGCTACACAGTGGTCTGTCTTTCTCCTCTATAAAGATTCATGCCTCTGCTATTTCTGCTCCTTTTCACACTGAGCAGACCCTCTTCTCACACCCTCTGATGAAACAGTTCCTCAGAGGGGCTAGCAACTTGAGGCGCCCCAGAAGGGCACCAACACCAGCTTGGGACCTTAACTTTGTCTTGGAAAAACTCACCCTGTCTCCTTTCGAACCAGCTTCTTCTGCAGAGCTAAAATTTTGCTCCTGGAAGACAGCATTCCTTCTGGCCATCACTTCAGCCAGAAGAGTCTCTGAGCTTCAAGCACTCATGGCTGTGGAACCCTTTATCTTCCATTAAGACCGGGTATCACTCAGAACTAACCCATCCTTCATGCCCAAGGTGGTGTCCAGTGTGGCTGTCAACCAATCCATTCATTTGCCCACCTTCTTTCCTAATCCCCAGAACAAGGGGGGAAAGGATTCTTCACTCTCTAGATGTGCACAGACAGCTCAGATACTATCTGGACAGGACTAAATCCTTCAGAAAGTCTGATCACTTGCTGGTTAGCTTTGCTACAGGGACAGAAGGCAAAGCCATCTCCAAGCAAACCATTTCCAAATGGAAAGCCATCTCCAAGCAAACCATTTCCAAATGGATAGCACACTGCATCCATTTCTGCTACAAACAGCATGGTAAGCCTCCCCAAGGGGGGCAGGACACACTCCTCCAAATCAGCCTCCATCTCTGCAGCTTTCCTCAGAGCAGTCCCCACCAGGGACATCCTGGAGGCTGCCACCTAGACATCTGTTCACAGTTTTACCAAGCATTACCACCTGCCTCTCTTCTCCAAATCCACAGGGTTTGCCTCTGCAGTCTTGCAGGGCATCCTAGCCAGCCCATAGCATCCTTGACTGCCTCCACCCATTTCCTCAGCTTTGGGTATCTACCCAAATGTGATGACTGCAACAGTGAAACACGAAGAACGTAGTACAGTTGTGTACACTTACCATAAATGTAGATGTTCGAGTTTATTCACTGTTACAGTCTCGGTTTCCCTCTCTCCATCCCCTTTTTTCTTTCTTGTTGCCTGTCTTCGTTGTTGTTCTCCTTTCCTTACAAGGGACATATTGGTATTTATTTTCCACTGGTGGGGTTCTTCCACCAGAACCTAGCCTCCTACTTTGGGGGCTCCTGACCGGTTAGGGCAAGAAAAACTGATGTGATGGCGTCAGCTGCCTTACTTTATACTACTGGCGACCTGACGTCAGTCCTCAAGTGATAGCAACTGACGCAGAAATACTAAATGTCTGGTATTCGGGCCGACTGAGGGCTCCCTGCAGGCAGATAACCAAAGTGTGATGACTGCAACAGTGAATACACTCTATCATCTACATTTATGGTAAGTGTACACAATTGTACTTTTCTTTATGCTTACCCTCCCCTTTCCCTCATTCCAAAGGTCCTGTTCAAAATTCAACATGACGCTCCCAAAATATTGTTGGTGACTCCCTTTTGGCTGAGACAGCATTGGTTCCCTCCTCTTCTGCATTTAGCCAAAGGCAATCATCACAAGTAACCCCACAGGGTGGACCTACTCGCATAAGACAAGGGATCTGTCATCCATCTCCACCTGTCCAGTGTTCAGCTGACATTGTGGGATGATAGAATTTTGGTTCCATATAGACACCTTTTTTCTGAGGACATGCTTAAGGTCCTGCAGGAGGCCAGGAAACCCAATACTAGTAAATCCTAATTGCCCAAATGGAAGAGGTTTTCTTTTTGGTGTCTTTTTCATAACCTGGATCCACTTTTTATGGATGTTCCTTTGCTTCTCTTATTTGAGCGACTTGCTCAATGTTAGTGGCTTATTCTTCTAATAAGGCCCACTTACCTGTCTCTGCTCGTCTGCCTTTATCTCCCCCTTTAGCTTCTAGATGTGAGGCTAAACAATTCCTAAAGGGCGTCCTTCATGATGTTCTTCATCTCACATTGCTGCAGTCCTTACATATGGGTAGTCCGCTGTCCTCGGTCGGCCCGAATACCAAAGTATTAGGCTGACGTCGGTCATGGGCGCTCAGATCTGACATCAGAGCGTCAGGGTATAAAAGCGCATGACCGACGTCATATCCTCAGTCTTTTTTGCCGCATGGTCCGATGCAGAAGCAGCTTTGCAAGTGCCGTTCGGCGTTCTGAAATTTTCGTATTCTGAGTTTCAGACCGAAACCAAGTTGGGCTAAGTACCCGTTGGGAATATTTTTGTTTTTTCTTGCCTCAGTTATTTCCGGATGTCAGAAAAAGTGAATAATTGTATTTCTTGTGGGAAACAGATACCGCATAGGGATTATCACTCTCTTTGCATTCCTTGTTTGGGACCGGACCACGACGTAGTCGGGTGTCGGTTTTGTGCTAGGTTTAATAAGCGCACTATAAAAAGAAGGTTAGATTGTGCTAGGTTAGTCTTTGGTAAGCGGTGTAATTATAATATGCCGTCGGATCCTCCGGCCGCTTCCATAAGAAGCGCAAAGACAAATCCTTGAAACCTAGACAGGTTGATTCGTCCGTTCGGACGCCGGTCCTGCAGAAACTACAGTGGAGCAGGTGGATCCGGCTGAAGTTTCTGTTGAGTCTCAGGGGGAAACTTTGATTTTGCAGGATGTGGCCTCACAGGAGTCAGGTCAAGCTGAAGGGGCCTCTCAGGTTACTGTTCTCCCTTCTATGCCTAAGGTGGTTAGGCCTTCTGCTTCTATTTCTAAGGCTTCCTCTAAGGGCAGGTCTGTTTTGCCTTCCTCTGGTGTCCCTCCAGGTACTTCAGGGTCTGTGCCTAAAAAGCACATGCTTAAAATGGCAGAAGATTTGATTACTTTAATTAGAGGTTCTATGCCCCCTCCTGATAAGAGGCCCAGGGTGGAGCCAGAGTTGGAAAGTTTGGATCAGGCCTCAGATGACTCAGACTCTTCTGCTGAAGATATTCAAGATTTTCCCCATTATTCGGATTCTGATGCAGAGGATTCCACTCCTTCTGCTTCTCCTCCAGAGGATTTTTCATTTTCAGAAACTCTGCATTCCATGAGGGAGCATTTTAAGTGGGAAGGACAGGATTTCTCTGATTCACGGAAGAGGCTTAGGGAATTCTTGTTTTTACCACAGCATAGACCCTTGGCTATACCTCCTGTTTTGGATGTTGTTCAAGATGTTTTCTCGGAGGCTTCCCTTAATCCAGATTCTTTGCCTCCTGCCAGTTAAACCGGACAGGTATTACAGGGTGCCTGAGGCTCATAAATATCTGTATGAGAGTCCTAGGGCGGACCCAGAAACTATTAGTCAGGGGCCTAAGGGTGTCAGAGCTTCTGTTGTAAAGAATCCGGTTCCTCTAGATAAGGAAGCTAGAGCTTTGGATAGATGGGGTAAGAAGGTGTATACCTCTTCTACTTTAGCAATGAGGGCTTTAAATTGCCAGTTTCATATGTTGAATTATCAGAATTTCCTCCTTTCTCAGCTAAAATCTAAAGTGGATGCTTTGGCAGAGGGCATAGAGTGTAAAGAATTGCAGGATTTAGTACATGTCTCTGAACAGGTGGGTAAGCATTCTTTGCAGTGTGGTTTTGATGCTGTACAGGCCTCTTCTAGGGTGGCTGCCACTGGTTCAGTTCTTCGTAGGCACGCCTGGCTTAAGGATCAGAATTTGTCCGAGCATGTTAAAACTAGAATTTCTGGATGCCCCTTTACAGTCTGAAGTTTTGTTTGGTCCCCCTGTGGAGTCGGTTTTGAAGAAAATGGAAGATAAGGCTAAGTCCATGCAGACTGTTAAAGATTTTTTGCAGGTGCAACCTCCAAAGTTTAGTAGAAATTGGCCTACTAAGGGGTGGACCTACCCTTCTTCTGATTCTCAGTCTAGGGGTAGATCTAGACGTGGCAGGGGCAGAGCTCACAGTACATTCAGGCCTAGAACTTGGAGTTCACCTGCACAATCTGCAGGTGAGGGCAGGGGCCAGTCCTTTCGTAAACAGGCCCAATGACCTGCATTTTCAGCTGCCAGATTTTTCTTCCCTGGCAGCTCCTTTGGGAGGAAAGTTAGCAATCTTCAAGCAAAACTGGCTTTTAGTCACCCAGGACAAATGGGTATTGGACATTATAAACCGAGGCTACAAGTTCTATTTCCATACATTGCCTCCTTTCAAAGGCATGCCAGACGTTCCTCCTCGGCAAAGGATAGAGGCTCATAAGCAGATTTCTTTACTTCTTCAAATAGGAGCTATACAGCCAGTTCCTCTGTCAGAAGTGGGACTAGGATTTTATTCTCGCCTGTTTCTAGTACCAAAGAAAGGGAACACGTGGAGACCAATTTTGGATTTATCTATCCTCAACACTTATATGGACATTCCAAAGTTCAAAATGCTGACGTTACAACAGCTTTTACCTCTGTTGGGAAAAGATCACTGGATGGTAACTCTGGATCTCAAAGAGGCTTATCTTCATGTTCCTATCAGGCCCAGTTGCAGGAGGTACCTGCGTTTTCGGGCTGGAAATTTACATTATCAGTTCTCTGCATTGCCCTTTGGCTTATCTACTGCGCCCAGAGTGTTCACAAAGGTTCTGGCTCCAGTGATAGCCTTTTTCAGGTTAAGAGGAATACAGATTTATCCTTATTTGGACGATTGCCTGATTATCGCACAACACAAAGACTAACTTCTGCATCATCTACAGTATGTGATGGTAGTGTTAAGATGCCTAGGGTATTCTGTGAACGAAACAAAGTCCAGTCTAGTACCCTCTCAGGACATGTGCTTTCTGGGTGTGAGACTGAATACAGCTTCCCAGATGGCCTTTTTGACCCCGGACAAACAAAGAAGCCTTTCTCTTTATTTCCATCAAATGTCTCTACAGTCCAGGCTGACTGCAAGGACAGTCCTTCAAGCCTTGGGGTTCATGGCATCTTGTATTCTGGTGCTTCCCAATGCCAAACTGCATATGAGGAAGCTTCAATGGTATCTCAAAATGTATGGACACAACACTGCCAAGATCTAGACACTGTCATTCAGATAATACCTTGCATTCAGAAAGAATTTTTGTGGTGGGCTCAGGAATGTCACCTAAACAAGGGACTCTCTGTGACCCGACCAGAGGCGAGTCAGATTCTAACGACAGATGCCTCGGACAAGGCTTGGGGAGCACACCTCAATGGAAAATGGGTGCAAGACACGTGGCCTGTCAGACTTCAACATTTGCATATCAACTTGAAGGAGATGTTAGCAGTCCAATTTGCATTGATGGCTTTCAAGGGTTTACTTCACCCAGGACAGGTGTTGATTCAAACAGACAACACTACTGTCATGTGGTACATCAACAAGCAAGGGGAACCCATTCGTACCCTCTTTGCAGGCAAGCGATGATTTTGTGGGAGACTGCTCTCAGTTTACACCTCAATCTTCAGGCAAGGTTTCTACCAGGAGCACAGAACTCCTTAGCGGATGTGTTGAGCAGACAAATTGTGGATCCTCACGGTGGAAACTGGATCCTCATGTGTTTCAAAAGTTGACAGTGTTATGGGGACTCCAGACATAGATCTGTTCGCTTCTCCACTAAATTACCAGTTGCCAAAGTTTTGCACAAAAATGTTTCATCCCACAGCTTGGAAGGTGGATGCTCTATCATTCAGTTGGAGCAATCTTCATGTCTATGCCTTTCCACCTCTGCCTCTCATTCCCAAGGTACTCCTGAAGGCCAGAATAGACAAGCCATCCATGATTCTGATAGCGCGGATTGGCCTCGACAGCACTGGTACCCACTACTGAGGAGTTTGGTACAGGAGCCTCCATGGCCTCTGCCTTTGATTCCGCATCTTTTGTCTCAGGAGGGCGATCACTTCCTCAATGTCAAGATTCAGTCTCTGCATCTCACAGCCTGGCATATTCTGCTTTAGACCCTGGAGGGTCTCAGCTTCCACAACAAGTTTTGAATGTTATTTTGGAGGCCAGAAGGCCTAGTACAAGGAAAGTTTACACTGATAAATGGAGGAGATTTTTCTTTGGAGCAAAGCGAAGGACTTTGATGTTTCCAAGCCTGATTTAAGTGTTTCTCTTCAATATCTTACTGAGTTATTGGACAAGGGTTTGTCTTTCTCCTCGATAAAGGTTCATGCTGCAGCCATTTCTGCTCACTATGACTGTGACCCTGCTTTATTTTCCCATCCTTTGTTTAAGCAATTTCTTAGAGGGGCAAAGAACATAAGACCCCCACGTAGAGCTCCTACTCCTGCTTGGGATCTCAATTTTGTGTTGGAAAAGCTTACTCTACAACCTTTTGAGCCTGCAGCTACTGCCGAGTTAAAGTATTTATCATGGAAGACTGCTTTTTTGTTGGCCATTACCTCTGCAAGAAGGGTTTCTGAATTACAGGCCCTTATGGCAGTGGAACCTTTCCTGATTTTTCATAAGGATAGGGTATCTTTGCGTACTAATCCTTCCTTTATGCCTAAAGTGGTTTCTAGTGTGGCCTTGAACCAAACTATTCATTTGCCTACTTTTATGCAAACCCCAAAATAAAGGGAGAAGATTTTGCATACTTTGGATATTCACAGGCAGTTACGTTATTATTTGAGCAGAACCAAGGGGTTCAGGCAGTCTCAGCAGTTGTTTGTTTCTTTTGCTTTGGGTTCTCAGGGAAAACCTGTTTCAAAACAAACTATTTCTAAATGGATTGGGTTTTGTATTTCTTTCTGTTATTCCCATCATGGTAAGGAGATTCCGGCTGGAATCAGACCTCATTCCACTAGAGCTACTGCCACTTCTACTGCCTTTCTAAGGGGTAGCTACAAAGATATTTTGGAAGCAGCCACTTGGAGTTCAGTACATACTTTTTCCAAGCATTACCACCTTCCTCTTTATTCTAAGTCTAGGGCTGGATTTGCCACTGCAATATTACAGGGCATTTTAGCAGCCCCTAATGCTTTATGATTTTGCCATCCTCCCTTTACCTCTGCTTTGGGATTCTACCCATATGTAAGGACTGCAGCAATGTGAGATGAAGAACATAGTACAGTTTTGTACCTACCATAAATGTAGATGTTCGAAGATCCACATTGCTGCAGTCCAATTTACCCTCCCTTCTTCCCCTCTGTAGTTTGGCATGGTTTTATGGTTTGGGTGATGGTTGTTGTTGGGCATGTTTTTGGGAGGTATCCTGTTTTTGGGCTGTGGCCTTTCTTTTTAGGGCCTTCTGACATCTGGGGCAAGAAAAGACTGAGGATATGACGTCGGTCATGCGCTTTTATATCCTGACGCTCTGATGTCAGATCTGAGTGCCCATGACCGACGTCAGCCTAATACTTTGGTATTCGGGTCGACCGAGGACAGCGGACTACCCATATGTAAGGACTGCAGCAATGTGGATCTTCGAACATCTACATTTATGGTAGGTACAAAATCGTACTTTATGCCTCCCTGGGAAATTAATTTTGTTTTGGAAGAATTGATGGTCTCCTTTTAAGCCTGCATTTTCAGTTTCCTTGCATCATTGCTCTTGGAAGTCCTTTCTTTTGTTAGCCCTTACTTCTGCCAGACGGTTTTCTGAGCTTCGAGCCATTATGGATGGCTTGTCCTCCTTTTTTGGTGTTTCATAAGGACAGGGTGTCCTTGCATACTAATTATCCCTTTGTGAATAAGGAGATGAATGCATCTTCCATTAACTAGTGTATTCATTTTGCCACCTTTTCCCTTTTCTGCAGCCTGCCAGTGAGAAGGTGCTGCACACTTTCTGCATGCATAGATAACTCAGGTTTTATTTGGATAAGACTTGAGACTGATAGGACACAAAGATCTGATAAGATTTCTTATCATCCCAGGACTTTACCAGTTAGCTGTATCCAACCAGACTGTTTCTTCTTGGATCTCAAAAGCAATTTCTTTTTGTTGTTCTTTTCATGGTAAGACCTTTCCTTATTCTGTTAAGGCTCATTCGGTTAGGGCTGTGAGTTCTGGTGCTTTTTTTCAAGGGTTTGGATGCTAACTATTTTCTTGAGGCAGTAACCTGGGCGTCTACATATATTTACCAAGCACTACAAGCTGGATAGAATCTCCAGGACTAGAGCTGGATTTCCTAGGGCCATCCTTCATGACTTCTTAGAGAGCTCTGCTGGTCCTCCCTCCTTCCAAGTTTCTTCCTGAGCATTTGCACTCTGGTTAATGTAATGAATACTGCAACAGTGATGTGGAAGGACATAGTACAGTTGTGTAAAATCTTAACCACGACGGTAGATATCCTTCTCTTCATGGTTGCAGTATTCACTCCTTCCCTCCACCCCATGGTCCATTTCTCTCTTGAATGTATGGATTTTCTTTTCTTTGGACTGGTGTTCCTATTTAGGCTCTCATTTCTAAGGATGGTACATCTGGACATCCGCTTTATGCCCTATGCTACGCAAGGAGCATATTTATGACTTACTGCGTACCTTAAAGCAACCTAAAGGCTTTGGTACACTGGCTGGACGTCAGGTCGCCTTTGGCAGGGGATTCCTAATGTAATGAATACCGCAGCAGTGAAGAGAGGGACGTGTACCGTTATGGTAAGATTTTACATAACTGTACTTTCTTCTGATCCCCTTTCCCAAGAGGAGTCTGTGGTCCTCAAGGCTTTTAGAGCCATCTCAGCTAAGACTTGGGTAGTCCCCCCGGCAGATGAGATGGTAGATCGTATCTCCTACCAGGTTTGAAAGGATCCAGATGTCATAGAACCTGTCCCAAACACCCAGACAAATATAGCTTGTTGCACCAAGGATAGAGCTTATATGGAGCAAAATTATCCAAGTGGATGCTATAGTGGTTGCAGCAGCCACTAAGAAAGAGCTTGAGAACAGAGTCCAGGGCATTGGCCATATTTGGAAAAAGTGTATGTGCTTCAGTGACCTTTGCCCTCATATCTCTGAAGTATCTGGCACATGTTAGGAGATTTTCGAGGGAATTGATCAAACAGTTTTCCAATTCCCTCTCAGGGGCCATGTCTGTAGAGGACAAGAACTGGCCATCCTCCTTTCCCTATTTGATGCTTCCATGAGACTGGTTTCTCACACCTCAGGGGGAGCTTCTAGAACTTGCGGGTTCAGGGATAGCCATTGTGGTTTTCCAAAGCCCTTCAAGTCTTCATTCGTCAGTGCCTCATTTGATGGATCCACCTTGTTTGGTCCTAATATGAAAGGACTCTCTTTAGGAGCAAACAAGATGAGAAGACTTATCTGCCATGGAATCCATTTTTCTACCCTTCAAAGGACCTTCTCCTGGAATCACAGCGATGGCAGAAAGATGTGGTTCAGAAAGACTCCTATGGAGAAGGATTCCCCTCACGGCAGAGAGGGGATCTCTATTAGAAGGTGCCGCTCTAGTGGCATAGGTGGCGTGCAACATCAGGGCTTCAAAGGTCCTTTCTCTGAGAAGCCATTTCAGCATCCCTGAAGGATTACCCAACTGCTATACTCTGGAGGCAGTTGGGGGCACTTATCTCTGCACCCAGAAGTCTGGATAGCCATCACCAAAGATACCTGGGTGCAGAGTGTAATATCTAGAGGTTATTACATACCTTTTCCTTTCTACCCGCAAAACACAACAAAAGGATTCTTGACTTTCCACAGGAAAGCAGCAGTCATAGAAACAGAAAAGCTGCTGAAGAAGAGAGTCGTCCGACCAGTCCCTCAGACCAGTGAGGGTCCAGAACCTGCTAGAATTTCTTTTTACTCCCAGAGAAGACAGGAGACCCAAGACCAATTTTGGATCTCAGCAGTCTGAATCAGTTTGTGAAACATTCAAAGTTCACGAATGGTCACGGTTCAGTCCATCCTGCCACTGTTGTGGAAGGACAGTTGGATTGCTCCCTCGATCTTCCAAGATGCATACCATCATATCAAGATATACACAGGTGCTTCAGGAGATATCTTTGCTTCCGGCTGGGAGGCAGTCATTGTCAAGTGCCCTTAGTCCACCAAGCCTCTGCTAATCCAAACCAGTGATTACTTGCTCCATCTGTGTCTTTAACTAGGCATTACAGTAAACCACACCAAGTCTCAACTCTCCCCTAAGCACAAGAACACTCTGAAATTACTGTACTTTATGAAACCACTCCTTATCAGTATAAGAAATGCTTTGAAATGACTGTATTTTGCGAATAAAGTATACACAGTGGAAAAAGCTTGGAGTAAGAAATATTTTGAGATGAATGCACTTTGTAAATAAACTGTACACAGCACAAGAACCTTTCCGAATGGCTGTACTTGACAAAATAACTCTGCACAGTGTGAAAAACACTCTGAAATGGCAGCTTTTCTACAAATAAATGCACACAGCACAAGAAACTTTTTGAAATAACTGTACTTTGCACACAGCAAACTCTCTAAAATAATTATACCGTAATAAAGCACACACACTGCACACTTTGAGATACTTCAAACAACTCTAGTTATGCTTTGAATGGCCTCCATCAGTGCAAAATAACATGCTCATTATACAAAATTTACTTTTGAGGACTATATGAATAGTTTTGCTAGTTTTATCAAATATTGTGGTTTCATACATTTCGTTTAATTAATAATGCAGCCTGTGCCTTTTGTTCGCTTAATAATGTTTTGTGCTATTCGTTTGATTAATAATGCATTTTGTGCCTTATAAACGTGCCGTTACATTTTCTTTGCCAAATAAATTTTGTGCAGTTTTCTTTACCTTTAGCTTGTTTCTGGCCCTTTTTCATTTGTTTGTGCTCCATTTCATTCAGCCTGCTTGGTCTGCTTTCACCTTCAACTGTGCACCTCATGGCTCGAAGAAGTAGCTCTCTTAATCCTGGTTCTGACACTGTCGCTCATCTGGTCAGGATAAAACAGACAAACATTCCTGAGTTCTGTTCAAGCAGTTTTATTGCACACACACACACACATCCAAAATGAGGCTTTGTAACTTAAACTTAAATAAACTTATAAACTGACTACTGCACTCATACATGTTAACAATGTGGCTGTTCTGTCAAAATGGCACTGCTGCCTGCACGTGTTCTGTATTTAATATGCTTGTGCTACATCTGGAAATGCTTCTTAATGGTACGTACACACACTCTGCTCTACAATGGCCAAAGAAAAATCATGGGTGCTACCGCTGGAAATGGACATTCTAACTTGGAACTGGGGGGGGTCCACCCATTCATCACTATGAAGCTGGCAGGATAGATGATGTGATTCTTGTACCCTCCAGACAGCTTTTATAGAACATCCTACAGATCCACAAAGAAGCCAGGAGACGAGCACCAGAAATGCATACATTTCCAATGGCAGACACTACAACCCAGGCTGCCCCAAGTCTATAGCTGTCTAGCAAAACTGTACATGCCTCACCAGTTTTACACACCAGTGCTAGAGCCATTCATGAGTGCAGTAGCCCTTAAAAGGGCACCATGCCACAGAGTCCATCTGTCCATCCACCTAACAAGAAATTGAGGGATTTAGTCAGGTTGGGGAAGCATACCTTTGCCTCTTGAATTTAATCCCTGAGAATGTTGAATTATCTGGTGCACATGATCTATTTTCAGTGGAGCCTTGGGGACCAGGTTACATGTGTGGCACAGGACTTGTCAGGAGGTGACGCAAAAAAAATGATTGTGGCACTGGGTGGTTACCAAATACATAGTGATGTCACAAATCATTTGTGGCAACAGGTTTTGAAGGATTTTCGTATTCAGACTGTTGGGTTCTCACCACATTGTCCAGGGATCTGCTAATGCAATAAGTTGCATCTCTGACCAGACTGTTTGGCTGCTGCTTTCTGTTTGGGATGAATTCTGGTTACTTTGGAGTGCAAAGACTTTCTGGACTCAGACAGAGTAGGGGTTCTACTTGTGACATTGCACCAAGTCTTCCTAGCCTTGGAGGTACTGTGGAGTTTGTGCTCTGGGTTCTTTGGTAGCAGGTATTGGAATGGTGTCCTTTGCACATCTGTGTGTGAGGCACTTGCAGTGGGCCTTCAGAACGCAGTGGCAGTCGCACAAGCAGTTACTTTCCTATAGAATTACTATAGTGTATTGAGGTAGCCAGTATCTTCAGTGGTGACCGCACCCTTCAAATCTTTACTGTAGACAACCTCTTCCAGAGGTCACATGCATCTCTTTCACTCACCAGGGATGTCTCTGCCCTGGAAGGGACATTTTTAGGGTAGAATGGCACAAGGATTCTGGACTCCAAATGAACCATAATTGCATATCAGCATTCTGGAGTTCAGAATGGACTTTTTGGCAGTGTAGGGATTTCCAGCCTTTTTGGTCAAATGCTCCACTTGTTATACAGTTTGACAAACCTTTGGTGATTTGGCACATCAGCAGGCTGGGAGAAATTTGATTCTTTCCCTTATGCATAGAAGTCATCAATTTGTGAGACTTGGGCCATGCTTCATGATCTGTTCCTCTTTCAAATATTTTTTTATTTTCCAAGTAATATAATGTTTAACAATACAATCATCAGTAAACAAGTGTTATAAATCTTTATATACACTATGTACAATTGACCTGAACAAAGGAGGGGAAAAAATAATAAAATATATGAAATTAGTAACACAAATTTATAATAGTCAATTAATAAAGTTGCACATTAATTATTTAGGGTTAATTTTTAATGTCTCAATAACGGTTAAAATTTTTTCCCAAGGATTGTTTGTCCATGTTTTATGTGAAATTCTTGATTCCTTCACCTTGATTTCTAATGTCGCTGTTTCTTCCATCAGTCTCAAGAATTCTTCCAGAGTAGGTTGTTGTGAAGACATCCACTTTCTAGTTATACATTTCCTTGCCACAGCTAGTATGTTCATGATCTGTTCCTGATGGTAATGCATATTCCAGGAAGTCTAACAATTTAGCTGACAGGCTGAGCATAACTTTTTTCCTTCCATGATTAGGCCTTGAACATCATTCTGTCCCTGTAAAATGCAAAATGTCAAACTCTTCTCACTCACTCTGAGGTCAAGGATGAGCTTACAGGACTATGGTCAGAGGGCTGGCTCTGCCCATAACTCTCCCATTTCCTTTGATCCTAAGGACCATAAAGAAAGTGAAGTAGATAGATAGATCATATCATAGATCAAGGCTGATATTAGTAGGAGCCATTTGGCCCATGCAGGTGTGACTTTTTTCTGGACTGTACACCATGCGAGACCCATTAAGACGGCTTCCATTTAAAGACTTCATATCACAAGGTCCCTAACGTCAGACATCAGTATCCCAAACAGTCATTGTGGCTTTTTGGGATCTGGATAAAGCCAGTAATACTGATTTTTTTTTTCTTTTTTCTACCAGAAAATAAGGAAATTCTTGCAACATCACAGAAGCCTTCATTTAGGGAAATAGAAATTCTTGCAGTAGGCAACCAAAGGAAGGTGTCCAGATGCATTGACTACTACTTTACCGTGCTCTAGGATATCTAGTAGAAATGTTCATTCAAGGTTTCTGTTACTATTTAAACGTGTAGTCAACTTGCCATATTAACATTTCATGAAGGACACGATTTCCCTTTTCTTGCAGACTCTAAAGTTAGCTAAGCATTTCAAAGAGGTGCATTCTCTGTGTGGCTAGCCTTTTGTAATCCAGTTCCTCCCTGGGACCTTTTGTTTTTATCCAAGAGAAACTTACCAAGAATTGCTTTGAGACCAAGCCTTCACTGGATTTCAAATTCTTGTCATGAAAAACCTCCTTTTTCTAGTGGCTGTTCCCTCATCCAGAATAATACAAGCTCTGTGATTTAGTCCCCCTTATTTAATCTTTCACAAGGACAGAGTGACATTACTGATGTACTCTTCATCCAGCCCAAAAGATATGACAAGAGTTCAGCCTAAACCGTGCCATTAGCTTTCTCATATTTTTCCTAGACCACCAAAGCGGGGGGGGGGGTACATCTTGCATTGCAAGGGAAGTGCCTACAATTCTCTCTTGTTTTAGTAAAACCAAAGATCTCCTTTGCACCACAGGGGAAGGGTTTCAAAGTATCCAAGATCACCCTGTTTAGATTACTGTTAGACTGTATTAACTTTTGTTAGTTTAGCTGGCTGAGTCCTGCTGTCTGATTCTAAAATGCATTTTACTTGTCCAATAGCCATCTTAATGACTTTCTTCAGGTGTGTAACTTTAGACTAATTCCTGCAGCTGCCATCTGGGCCGTTCTTAATGTGTTCTCCCAATCAGTACATGGTAGACGTCACTTCCAGGACATGCACTTCCTGCAGAGCAACTTATTAAGGGCCATGTTTGCGTAGTAGGACCCACCAAAGTTAACTGAGGACTCAGATGTTCATCATGCATACAGCTGCAGTCATAACAGATGGGTTCTCCTGCCGTCAGGCGGGTCCTCGGTCGGCCGAATTCCAAAGTCTAGGTCCGGCGTCGGTTGTTGTCGCTTTTTCCCTGACGTCAGTGCGACAGGGGTATAAAGGAACCAGCCAACGCCGTTTTCTTCAGTCTTTCTTGCCACGCAGTGCCCGAAGCAGAAGCAGTTCGCAAGTGCCAGTCGGCCAACTCCTGAGATTACGAAATTTGGAAACCGAAGTCTTCTTAAAAGCTAAGTACCCCATTGGGGAAACTTTTCTTGCCTCAGACCGATGTCAGACAAAGTTAATAATTGTATTTCTTGTGGGAAGCAAATACCACATGAGGATTTCCATTCCCTCTGTATACCTTGTTTAGGCCCAGACCACGACGTCTCAGTCTGTCGCTTTTGTGCTACATTCAACAAACGCACTATTAAGCGTCGGGCGGAGTTCACCCAGCATTATTTTGGAAAAGCATTTAACTATACTATGTCAGCAGAAGCAGTTCGCAAGTGCCGGTCGGCCAGCTCCTGAGATTACGAAATTTGGAAACCGAAGTCTTCTTAAAAGCTAAGTACCCCGTTGGGGAAACTTTTCTTGCCTCAGACCCCGTTGGGGAAACTTTTCTTGCCTCAGACCGATGTCAGACAAAGTTAATAATTGTATTTCTTGTGGGAAGCAAATACCACATAAGGATTTCCATTCCCTCTGTATACCTTGTTTAGGCCCAGACCACGACGTCTCAGTCTGTCGCTTTTGTGCTACATTCAACAAACGCACTATTAAGCGTCGGGCGGAGTTCGCCCAGCATTATTTTGGAAAAGCATTTAACTATACTATGTCATCGGATACTCCGACTCCGGTTTTGTCTAAAAAACGCAAAGACAAGGACCGACACACGAGGTCCGCGGCCTCTACCTACACCACGCCAAAGCCGACTACACATGGTCCGGTTCTCAGTGAGGCGCCTACGCAGCCCCTGATTACCAACGACACTTCTTTGACGGTGTCTCCTGTGCCCGAGGTCGCAGGCTCCTCGGCCCACACCCCGACTACAGATACCAAAGCCACTCTTGGCGTTGAAACTCAGAATGTGGACAGGTCCACCTCCACTTAAGGTGTCTTCAGACCTTCCTCTTCTTTCTCCATCAAGGCTTTCACAAAGTCTAAAGCAACCATGCACTCTGAGACCAGCTACACAGGGCCCATCTCCAGGCCCCATGCCTAAGAAACAGATGCTTAAAATGGCTGAGGATTTAATTACTCTAATCAGAGGTTCTCAGCCCCCACCGGACAAAAGGCCCAGAGTGGAGGAAGAGTCTCCCTCTGATCAGGGCTCCATTATTTCAGAGCATTCTGATGATGAGGAGCATTCTTACTCCCCTTTTGAAGACACTGATGCGGAGGAGTCCATCCCTTCTGTATCCCCCCCCCTGAGGATTACTCATTTGGGGAAACTTTGCATACCTTAAGGGAACACTTCCACTGGGAAGGCCAGGATTATTCAGATTCCAAGAAAAGGCTCAGGGAATTTCTCTTGTTACCTCAGCATAGGCCTCTGGCTATACCTCCTGTCTTGGACATCCTAGATGATGTTTACTCGGAGGCCTGCCTTAACCCGGACTCTCTACCTCCAGCTCCAGTTAAGCCTGACAGGTACTACAGGGTTCCTGACTCACACCAATTTCTTTACAAAAGCCATGCTGCTGACCCAGAAACCATCTCACAGGGCCCCAAGGGAGTTGAGGCCTCCATTGCCAAAAATCCATTGCCTTCCGAGCGAGATTCCAGATCCTTAGAAAGGTGGGGAAAAAAGGTATATACCTCGGCTACCTTATCCATGAGGGCCTTAAACTGTCAGTTTCATATGCTAAAATACCAACAGTTTTTGTTATCACAATTGAAGAGTAAAATGTCACAACCTGAACAACCAGATTTGAAGGAGTTGCAGGATTTGATGCATAGTGCAGAACAAGTGGGTAAGCATACCTTACAATGTGGTTTTGATGCTCTAGAAGCCTCATGTAGAGCTGCTGTTACAGGATCAGTCATACGTAGGCATGCCTGGCTCAAGGAACAAGCCTTGCCTGATCATGTCAAAGCTAAATTACTAGACGCCCCTCTTCAGAAGGATGTACTATTTGGTGCTAATGCTGAGGAGGTATTAAGGAAAATGGAGGAAAAGGTTAAATCAATGCAAACTGTGAAATAATTTCTACAGGTTCAACCCCCACGTTTTAGCAGAAATTGGCCTTCCAAAAACTGGTCCTTTCCTGCCACAGACAGACCCCAGAGGCAGATACAGGCACCCGAGGGGCAGAGGACAATCCCAAGGATCGTATAGAGGCAGACAATGGCAAGCTCCTACACAAAGAGGTGGTGAGGACAACTCGCAATCTTTCAGAAAGCAAACCCAATGACTTTCCCCTTTGCATGCCAACCAGGTCTCAAATGGCAGCCCCCTTAGGAGGAAAGCTGGCATTATTTTCAAAAAATTGGCATGTTGTCACAAAGGACAAATGGATCCTGGACATTATAAACAGAGGCTACAAATTCCATTTTCACACCCTTCCAAAAATGAGAGGCATGCCAAACCTGCCACACAATCAAAGGGCAGAGGCACAAAGGCAAATTACAGATCTCATAAACATGAAAGCTATGAAAGCTATTCAAGAGGTACCTACGCACGAACAAGGTCAAGGTTTTTATTCCAGACTATTTTTGGTGCCAAGGAAGGGAAAAGATTGGAGACCTATTTTGGATCTATCCATCCTAAACACATTTCTACTCGTACCAAAATTCAAGATGCTCACTCTACAGCAACTTCTTCCCATGCTGGGCAAGGAGTCTTGGCTGGTAACATTGGACCTCAAGGAGGCATACCTGCCTGTCCCAATCAGACAAAATTGCAGAAGGTACCTCAGATTTCTTGCAGGTTCAACCCATTATCAATTCTCTGCATTGCCCTTTGGCTTATCTACTGCACCCAGAGTATTCACGAAATGCCTGGCATCAGTAATTGCCTACTGCAGACTTCAAGGGATACAAATATACCCCTATTTGGACGACTGCCTGATCCAAGCGGACAGCAGG
This sequence comes from Protopterus annectens, assembly GCF_019279795.1. Lineage (NCBI taxonomy): Eukaryota > Metazoa > Chordata > Ceratodontiformes > Protopteridae > Protopterus > Protopterus annectens. The sequence continues at coordinate 136,146,152 of NC_056742.1, read as the reverse complement.
CACATTCTTCTGAAACATCTGGCTTATGTAATAATGTTATTGAAATCTCTGGGGTACACAGTCAACAAAAAGAAATCAAGGCTAATACCCTCTCGGAAGATAATTTTCCTGGGTGCCAATTTGGACACAAACACCCAGATGGCCTACCTCACGCCAGAGAAGCAGGGGCAACTAATTCAATACTTCAGAACACTAGCAAATTGCACCAGGCTGACTGCAAGGAAAATCCTGCAAGCTCTGGGATTCATGGCATCTTGCATTTTACTAATCCCATGTGCAAAGCTGCATATGAGGAAACTACAATGGTACCTGAAAAACATATGGTCTCAACACAGCCACAGTTTGGAAACAATAATACCACTAATTCCATGTCTGCAAAAGGAATTTCTGTGGTGGGCTCAAGCATGTCAAACAAACACAGGTCTTCCATTCAGCAAGCCTCAAGCAAATCAAGTCATCACAATAGACGCCTCGGACTACGCCTGTGGCGCACATGACAGATCGGTGCATTCAGGGCAAATGGTCCCAAAAGAAAAGCACCTTCACATCAATCAAAAGAAATGCTAGCAGTAATAAATGCTATTATAGCTTTCAAGGACCTTCTACAACCAGGTCAACTATTGATAAGAACGGACAACACCACAGTTATGTGGTACATAAACAAACAGGGAGGAACACATTCTTACCCCCTATGCAGACTGGCCATGTCACTTTGGAACATGGCCATGGACTTACAAATGGAACTACAAGCACAGTACTTGCCAGGCAAGGAAAACACGCTGGCAGACAACCTAAGGAATATGACAGATCCACACGAATGGAAATGGCATCCAAAAGTTTTTACAGAAATAATCCAAGAATGGGGAAGGCCAGACATAGATCTCTTTGCCTCCCACAAGAATCTTCAATTGACAAAATTCTGCTCAAGGATCTTCCATCCAAAGGCCTGGAGAGTGGACGCTCTTTCTGTCAGTTGGACATCAATGACAGCTTATGCCTTCCCTCCTCTTCCTCTGCTGCCCAAAGTTCTATTAAAGACCAAAGCAGACAGACCAAAGATTATTCTCATTGCCCCTGACTGGCCAAGGCAACACTGGTACCCACTCCTGAGGAGCCTGACGCATTCCCCACCAGGGACCCTGCCTCTAATGCCTCTTCTTCTGACTCAGCACAGTTTCAAAACTCTTCACAGCCAGCTAAAAACACTCAATCTAGCCGCATGGATGATTCCTTAGCATCACAACAGGCCCTACTCTCCAAGGAGGTGCAGGATGTCATTTTGGAGGCCAGAAGGCCATCAACTAGAAAAGCTTACTCCGCAAAATGGAAACGTTTTTGTCTGGAATGAGAAAAAGGGCCAGGATCCTGGAAAACTGAATTTACCTCAAATACTACAATATTTGGCTGAACTACTAAGCAGTGGACTTTCTTTCTCCTCCATCAAAATACATGCCTCAGCCATTTCTGCAGAATACAACACTGATCCACCTTTATTCTCTCACCCTCTCTTAAGACAGTTCCTCAGAGGGGCTAAGAATTTAAGGCCTCCAAGGAAACAACCAATACCTGCTTGGGATCTTAATTTCATTCTGGAAAAACTGACCTTGCCTCCCTTTGAGCCAGCTGCCTCATCAGATTTGCAATATTTGTCCTGGAAAACAGCTTTCCTTCTGGCTATCACCTCAGCTCGTAGAGTTTCAGAACTACAGGCTCTCATGGCTGTCCAACCTTTTATCATCTTCCATCAGGACAGAGTTTCCTTACGAACCAACCCGTCCTTTATGCCTAAAGTGGTATCCAGGGTAGCTTTAAATCAGGCCATACATTTACCTACTTTTTATCCTAATCCTCAAAACAAAGGGGAGAGATTACTACATTCCTTGGACATCCACAGACAACTGCGTTATTATTTGGACAGAACAAAGCCATTCAGAAAATCAGAACAGCTCTTTGTGGCCTATGCGGTAGGAACTCAAGGGAAGCCAATTTCCAAACAGACCATCTCAAAACGGATAGCCCACCTCAAACGCTTTTGCTATTCCTTTCATGGCAAAACTGTTCCTACAGGCATTAGAACTCATTCCACCAGGGCCACAGCCACCTCTGCAGCCTTTCTCAGAGGAGTTCCTACCAAGGATATTTTGGAAGCAGCCACTTGGAGTTCTGTGCATACCTTCTCCAAGCACTACAACCTACCATTATACTCCAAATCTAGAGCAGGCTTTGCCACTGCAGTCTTGCAGGGCATTTTGGCTCCTCCTAGTTCCACCTAGTGCCTACCACCCCTTTCTTAGCTTTGGGATTCTACCCATCTGTTATGACTGCAGCTGTATGCACGATGAACATAGTACAGTTTTGTACCTACCATAAATGTAGATGTTCGAGTGCTAATACAGCTGCAGTCCAGGTTTCCCTCCCTCCTTCCCCTCTTGGGACAGGCCTATAGGCTAACGCATCCTCATACAACCTGATTGGGGTTTTCTTTTATGATGTATTTGCTTGCAACTACTGTATTTTGATTATATTGCACTGCATTATCTCACAAATTTATGTATTGCCTTCCTTCTGGGAGCACCTGACATCTGGGGCAAGAAAAACTGAAGAAAATGGCGTCGGCTGGTTCCTTTATACCCCTGTCGCACTGGCGTCAGGGAAGAAGCGATGACAACCAACGCTGGACCTAGACTTTGGAATTCGGCCGACCGAGGACCCGCCTGACGGCAGGAGAACCCATCTGTTATGACTGCAGCTGTATTAGCACTCGAACATCTACATTTATGGTAGGTACAAAACTGTACTTTCTGCATGTTCCTGAGAATGGACTATTTCTTATCAGATATGAAAGGGATGTCTTACCATAGTGATAGAGTTGTAAGAATTGAGTCCATCGTCCGTAACCTTTTCCCAACTTTCCATTTCTTATGTGGGCCTGGGGCAGACTCCCAGCTAACTGTGTCTTTACTTGTACTGTGAGAAGTACTAACCAGCATTTTTTGTTCTTGCTTTTCTATTCCTTTTGCTTTGCCTCTTCTTTCTGCCTTTGTCATTACTTGATGCTTATGTCCATGAGAACACATGCACAGTACATTTATAAAGAACTGGAGATCAGAGAGATCCTAAGAATTATGGGTATGGGAACAAAAGAATTTTGGGAACATCCCTGCCGCTGAGAAATCCTGGTGCATAATGCACACAGTCCTACGCGATGTGTGTTACTTAACATGGGAGTCCTTTCTGACACATCTGTTTTTGTGGAAAATACAACTTGTTTTTACAACTGCAGATCTTAACATTTTGCAGATAGAGGTAATAACAAATACTAACAAAAACACAGTCTGGTAAATGGTTTTACTACCAGATAGAAAACTATCAGAAAAAAGTGTTATTTAGGTTTATTATGTAGTTGACAAAATGTTTATAGAAATATTGGGCACCAACTGTGTTGAGCAGCCAAAATTACAATGAATTGATGTACAGCTAAATGGACATGGGAGGAGAGAGACATATGATTGGTTCTGTTAACAGTCGGTAAATGCATTTTTCTTAATTTCTGAGGTGAAAGAAAGATGTATAGAGCTGACAAAAATTGAAATGTAAAGGGTGAAGTAGTGACTGTGTGGAAACATTTGTTAAATACAGAAGTTAGTATTATGGGAATGATGAGAGGAGCAAGTCTTCACAGACTGTAGCAGTGGTAACAAATAGAGCATAATTGGTCTGTGAATGAACAAAAAAAAAAAAAAACAGATTTCAAAACAGGAAGTTTGAGTGGACTATTTTGTGATATAATACATTAGAACCAAGCTACTTTGCACTTTTTTAATCTTTTAGCATGAACTTACTGTACAGTACTGAGAAAATCTCTTAACTAGCACTGCTCATTAATTGTCCCTGAAAACAGCCATTTGTGCCCACTTGGCTTTAAATTGTCATCTCAAAGACTACTGTCAGATACTTCTGTTTTGGTTGTTATGACTTCTTGAGAGTTCATCCCTGTTCTTTCTGTCTGTTAACAGTTGCTTGAGGGAAAAATACTGCATACTGAATCTGTTCGTTTCTGCATGATAGCAAATTGATAAGCAGTGCTTAGATTAATTCTTCCATTGGTGAATGGTTTGACTGCCATTCATTTACAAAAAGAAACCTACAAACTTGTGAAGCACATTGTTTTATACAGCATTGTGTAGTATTGGCACATGTATATATACTTAACAGGAAAGTGGCTTTTTATTTGTTTTCTGCATGCTGTTAACTTTAGTCCACTTATTTTTTGTGGGAAGATTCATTTGAATGCCCGGTATTACTAATAATGTACATTTGTGAGTAATTTTAACAATTCATTTCTTTAACCAGTTTAAAATTTTGGGGATTTATTTATCTTTTTTAATAGAGGCACGCAAGTTTTTTGATGATTTATGTCTCCAAAAGGAAGTAGAGTGTCCCCCACCCAGAAGCACAGCTCGATTACTGGACAAGGTAATGAATTGGAATGTTTCAGTATAAGCATTAACTCACACTTTAGTATTTACTGGTAAGCATTAACTACTTACCACAGCTACGCTTTTTATGTCCACTTTTGAAAAATTAAGAACAGCTGCAGAAGTGCATCTTTGGTGTGTAGCTATAAATAGTACAAAGCGCATTTATGTTTTGGCCACGAGTTTAAACATGTGGAACATCATTAAGGCATATGTGGGTACAGCCTGAGGATTGGTAGCCATTCATTGTGTTCATAAGGGCTTTGATCCAGTGTCAAACTTTTCCCATCATTAGCATACTCATGAATTCAGCCTCGTTTAAAGACTGTGTTATACATTTTTGTAAACAGAGTCAGCAGGTGAATGTTTATGGTTAATTTGCAGATAGAACCCATCTAATAATTTCTGTAGCGGTCCTTGCTTTTACTTTTTATGGCCATTTCTGTTTAACTTTGGCAGATTTTTCTCTTTAGCAACTTTTAGAACTAGTTGATTACTGTACATTTGGATTACTCAGTGAATGCAGCCTTCAAGTTGTCAACTCATTTCATCTACAACTTAAAAAAAAATAAATCAGTCAGTCGTCAATATCAAGGTGGCATTGTTGAACACAAGGAGTCTAAATACCAACTTGTCTGACCTAGAAGCCCTCCTGCATTTGGAGCACATTCATGTTTCTATTATTACTGAAACTTAAAAGTGCAGAATGTACCTCCTGTATGCCAGGGTTTTGCAATTACCGTGCATTAAGACTCGATGGGAAATACGGCAGAGTATCCTTATTTGTTGGACCAAATTACCTTGAGGCAGATTCCTACGGACCCACAAACCAAACTTATTGAGATTCAACTCACTGTAAATAAAACCATCGATCAGATTGTAGCATGTTGCAGGACACCCTCAGTAACCCTTGAAAAACCATGTCCGACCGTCTTCCTTTAAAAAGGAATTGGACAGTTGGATGGGTATTCATGCATCATCTACCCCCTACCATAACTTAGCCCATCACTTCTTGAAAAAGGAGGCAAGGTCTAAGGGTGAGTACTTGCAAGGTGTAAATGGCCACATGGTCCAGTTGTCTTGTATTTTGTATGATTTGATACACCCTGCACTGAGTAGGTAGTCTAGTGTCATTGTAGAAATATGTATTTAAAGGTTACTGTAAGAATTTTTTTTTCTGATTATGTATACTGAATATTACTTTATTTATGGATGGGCTACTCTTTGAGAACAACAGTATAGTAAGGAATTGGAATTATTGTAATCGCTGGTGGCTGACCACAGACTGGGCCTTAAAGTACGTTTGCCTTATAACTGAATGGGGATCATTATAGTTATCAGGCTATGTAAGCTTCACTAAAGTACCATTTTAAAAGAGTCAGAATTCTGGCTTTCAGACAGAGTAAGCAAAGCAGTTTAGAGGTGCATTCATTGCAGTGTAACTAACAAAGGTCTCCTATGAGAGGAGAGGTGGATGTTCATGTTTCACTGTTGCAGTCATTACATTTGGGTTATCTGCCTGCAGGTAGCTCTCAGCCGGCCTGAATATCAAAGTCTTGGGTCCTGCATCGGATGCTGTCTCTTCTTCCATGACGTCAGGTCGTCAGGGGTATAAAGCATGCAACCGATGCCATTACATCAGTCTTTCTTGCCACGCGGTGCCCTAAGCAGAAGCAATTTGCAAGTGTCGGTCGGCCAACGTCTGAAATTTTCATTTTCGAGTTTCAGAACCGAAATCTTGAAAAAGCTAAGTACCCCGCAGCCCCGATACCCGCTACTTCAGATTCGCAGGCCTCTACTGAGACCCATTCAGAATCCGGTATGCCGTCAGATGCTTCTTCGACTATGGAACCTGCGGATGTCTCTACCTTGGATGGGTCCGGAGCCGCTGTGCAGGCACCGGCTTCTGAGGGTGTATTCAGGCCTGCTGACTTGCATTTCAAACCAACGCCATCTTCAAGGCCTAAAACTCGACCCACGCCTAGAAAACCGACGTCCAAACTGCATGGTCGGGCCCGTATGCCTTAAAAATAAGAATGGCTGAAGACCGTATTACTTTAATTTGGGGAGGCCAGCCTTCTCCCTCTGAGACCTAGAACTAATTTTTCTTCTGTTTCTTCTTCTTACCAGGATTTGCCCTTATCTACCTATGAGGATTCTGATGCAGAGGACTCCATACCCTCTGCTTCCCCTCCAGAAGATTTTCTTTTGGTGAAACCTTGCACACTCGTAGGGAGCATTTCCACTGGGAAAGCCGGGATTACTCTGACTCCAAAAAGAGGCTTAGGGAGATTTGCCCTTATCTACCTATGAGGATTCTGATGCAGAGGACTCCATACCCTCTGCTTCCCCTCCAGAAGATTTTCTTTTGGTGAAACCTTGCACACTCTTAGGGAGCATTTCCGCTGGGAAAGCCGGGATTACTCTGACTCCAAAAAGAGGCTTAGGGAATTCTTACTCCTACCTCAACACAGGCCTTTAGCTATCCCTCCTGTCCTGGACATTATAGATGATGCCTTCCTGGAATCTAGCCTGGCCCCAGACACTTTACCGGTATTAGAGTACCTGACTCTCACAAGATGTTCATCGTGTCTTCACTGTTGCAGTCATAACTGAAGGGTGCTCCTGCCGGCAGGCAGCCCGAGGTCGGCCAGAATCCCAAAGTCTGGGTCCGGCGTCGGCTGTACAATCCAGTACCCTGGCGTCAGTACGCTCTGGTACATAGCCCTCAGCCGACGCCATCTTCTCCAGTCTTTCTTGCCGTGCGGTGGAAAGCAGCTCGCAAGTCGTTGGTTGGCGATTTTCGAACAGCGTTTTTGGTTGTTGTCGGTCCGAAGTTCTTACTTCTCTTCTCAAAGCTAAGTACCCCGTTGGGGAATCTTTTTCTTGTTCCTCCGATGTCAGAAAAAGTTAATAATTGTATTACGTGTGGGAAACAAATACCTCATAAAGATTTCCACTCTTACTGTCTACCTTGCTTAGGCCCTGACCACGACGTTTCTTGTTGTCTGTTCTGTGCCAGGTTTAATTCCCGTACTATCAAACGCAGGTACGACTGGGCTCTGAATTACTTTGGCAGGCGCTTCAATTATAGAATGTCGTCGGATTCTACCGGAATTCAAAAGAAGCGCAAAGACAAGGACAAGCCTCCGAGGTCCAAACAGGACTCGTTGCAGCTGGAGCTGGCGTCTGGTTCGGCTGTCGTCAGTGAGGCGCTTTTGCAGCCCCTGTCGTCCGCCACTTCTGAACCGATGGCCGATACGGACTCCCATGGGGAGCCATCAAGGCCTTCTATTTTATCTGCTGCAGGACCTTTGGACGTCGCTCCCTCGGATGGGTCTGGAACTGCTGTGCAGGTACTGGCTTCTGAGGGGGTATTCAGGCCTACTCACATCACTATTTCAAAGGCAAAGACAAAGACTCCTGTTAAGTCCAAAGCTCCTGATCAAGCTACTTCTGAATCTACTCCCAGGACACAGAAGCAATTGTTAAGGATGGCTGAAGATTTGCTTTCTATGATTAGGGGTTCTCACCCCCCCCCCCCCCGAGAAAAGGCCTCGACAGGATGTTCCTGTGGATTCCTCTGACCAGGCTTCTATATCTTCTGTTTCTTCCTCTGATCAGGAATATTCTTTTCCTCCTTATGAGGATTCGGATGCTGAGGACTCCTTGCCCTCTGCTTCTCCGCCTGAACATTTTTCTTTTGGGGAAACCCTACATGAGATGAGGGAACATTTTCATTGGGAAGGTCAGGATTATTCTGCTTCCAAGAAGAGGCTTAGAGAATTCCTTCTTCTTCCTCAACATAGGCCTTTGGCTATCCCTCCTGTTCTTGACATTGTAGATGATGCTTTTTCCGAGGCTAATTTGAATCCTGATTCCATGCCTCCTGCTCCCTCTAAGCCTGATAGGTTTTATAGGGTTCCTGAGTCTCATTTGTTTTTGTTTAAGAATCCTTCTGCAGATCCTGAAACTATTTCTCAGGGTTCTAAGGCTGCTAAAGTTGCTACTTCTAAGAATCCTATTCCCTCTGAGAAGGATTCTCGTGCCTTAGACAGGTGGGGCAAAAGGTATATACTTCTGCTACCCTTTCTGTTAGGGCTTTAAATTGCCAGTTTCATATGTTTAAGTATCAGCAATTTCTTTTGTCTGTTTTAAAGCAAAAGCTTGCCTCTCTTCCTGCATGTGCAGAAGATAAGGAACTACAGGATGTATTGCATGCAACTGAACAACTGAACAAACATAGCTTGCATTGTGGTTTTGATGCTTTGGATGCTTCTTGCAGGGCCGCAGCCTCTGGTACTGTTATCAGGAGACATGCTTGGCTTCGTGAACAAAGTTTACCTGAACAGGTTAAGGCTAAATTATTAGATGCCCCTGTTCAGCATGATGTTCTTTTCGGATCTAAGGCTGAGGAGGTTATTAAAAAGATGGAAGAAAAGGCAAAATCTATGCAAACTGTGAAAGATTTCTTGCAAGTTCAGCCTCCTAGATTTTCCAGGAATTGGCCCTCCAAAAATTGGTCCTTTCCCACGTCTGACAGGCCTCAAAGGGGAAGATATAGACGCTCCAGAGGTCGTGGCCAGGCTCAGGCCTCCTACAGATCGAGACAATGGACTGCTTCTTCACCTAGAAGGGGAGAAGACAGATCCCAATCTCAAAGAAAGCAAACTCAATGACTCTCTCGGTTGAGCTACAGGACCTCTTTACCTGGATGCCCCTCTCGGAGGAAAACTTTCTCTTTTTTACAGAAATTGGACTCATATTACCCAGGACAAATGGGTATTGGACGTGATTTTAAAAGGCTACAAATTCCACTTTCATACCTTGCCAAGGGCTTTCGGTTGGCTAGATCTGCCAAAACATCAATGGTCAGAGGCCTTAAATCAAGTGGATGCTCTTCTGGCCATGAGAGCCATAGAGCCTGTTCCACTCTCAGAGATGGGAAAAGGTTTTTATTCAAGACTGTTTCTGGTTCCAAGAAAACAAAGCTCATGGAGACCTATTCTGGACCTTTCTGTGTTAAACACCTTTTTGGAAATTCCAAAATTCAAGATGCTTTCTCTGCAGCAGCTGATTCCAATGCTCTCTCAGGACGCCTGGATGGTGACATTGGACCTAAAGGAAGCTTATTTACACATTCCCATCAGGCAGGAACGCAGGAAATTCCTCAGGTTCAAGGCAGGTTCGAGACACTTTCAATTCTCTGTACTGCCCTTTGGTTTATCTACTGCGCCCAGAGTCTTTACCAAGTGCCTGGCACCAGTAGTGGCTTATTGCAGACTCCAGGGGATTCAAATTTACCCCTATTTGGACGACTGCCTTATTCAGGCAGACAGCAAGGATCTTTTACTTCAACATCTGAATTTTGTTCAACGTCTCCTCCTCCTACTGGGATTTTCAGTGAACACAAAAAAGTCACATTTGATCCCTTCTCAACAAATGGTATTTCTGGGAGCCCTCTTAAATACAACCTTACAAAGGGCCTTCCTCACTACAGAAAAACAAATACAGCTGGCTTCAATTTTCAAGACTTTGGCAACTCTACCTCAGCTCACTGCAAGGAAATTCCTGCAGGCACTGGGCTACATGGCTTCCTGCATTCTGTTGATCCCAAATGCAAGGCTTCATATGAGAAAGCTTCAATGGTATCTGAAAAGTGTATGGTCGCAGCATTACCACGATCTGGACACTCTGATTCCTCTGATCCCCTGCCTCCAGAAGGAGTTCCTTTGGTGGTCCAGGGTGTGTGGTTTAAACGAAGGAAAGCCTTTCCGTCTTCCTCAGCCTTCTCAAATCATAACCACGGATGCCTCGGATTATGCTTGGGGAGCACATTTTCTAGGCAATTGCCAGCAGGGAACCTGAACAAAGGATCATCTTCACTGGCACATCAATCTGAAGGAAATGTTGACAGTTCAAAATGCTCTTCTAGCCTTCAAGAACCTTTTGTATCCAGGATCTCTTTTGATACGCACAGACAACACCACAGTCATGTGGTACATAAACAAGCAGGGGGGTTCTCATTCGTACCCCCTTTGCAGACTAGCTATGGCTTTATGGGACACAGCTCTAAATCTGAATCTACATCTCCAGGCCCAATTCATACAAGGAGAACAGAATCTCTTAGCAGACAGCCTGAGCAGGAACATGTTAGATCCTCACGAATGGATGCTAGACACCAACTTATTCAACAGGATTACTGCAGTTTGGGGATGCCCCCAGATAGATCTGTTTGCATTCCACCTCAATCATCAGCTGCCTCTCTTTTGCACCAGGTCATTCCACAAAACAGCTTGGAAAGTGGATGCCCTGTCCTTCAGCTGGAGAAACCTTTCGGGATATGCCTTCCCTCCTCTTCCTCTACTTCCTCGGGTATTACTAAAGATAAAACAGGACAAGCCCAAGTTCCTCATCTTGATTGCTCCAAATTGGCCTCGACAGTTTTGGTATCCAACTTTAAAGCACCTGTTCTTGGAGCCTCCTTGGATTCTTCCTCTGAACCCTTCTCTTCTGTCCCAGCATCAGGGTCAGTTGCTACATTCCAATCTCAAGACCCTTTGCCTGACAGCTTGGCTCTTCAAAGGAATTTGATTTCTTCTAGTCTTCCCAAGCAAGTTTTGGATGTTCTTTTGGAAGCTAGATGGCCTAGCACTAGGAAATCCTATGCCTCTAAATGGAAGAGATTTTGCATTTGGATGCAGGACCGAGGCTTGGACCCTCTGGTACCTGATCTCTCTTCTATTTTGCTTTACCTCTCGGATCTTTTGTCTAATGGACTTTCCTTTTCTTCCATTAAGATTCATGCTTCTGCTATTTCTGCTCATTTCAATACTGATCCCCCTGTTTTTTCTCATCCTTTGGTGAGACAATTCTTGAGAGGGGCTAAGAATTTAAGGCCTCCCAGGACCCCTCCTGTTCCTGCTTGGGATCTTAATTATGTTTTAGAAAAACTTACTTTGCCTCCTTTTGAGCCTGCTGCATCTTCAGATATTAAGTTTTTGTCTTGGAAGACAGTTCTTTTGTTAGCTTTGACTTCTGCCAGAAGGGTCTCAGAGTTGCAAGCTCTCATGGCTGTGGAACCATACCTTATTTTCCACCAGGACAGAGTATCCTTGAGGACCAATCCTACTTTCATGCCTAAGGTGATTTGAAAGTGGCTTTGAATCAAACAATTCACCTTCCTACCTTCTTTCCTAATCCTCAGAATAAAGGGGAAAGGATTTTGCACTCCTTGGACGTGCACAGACAGTTACGATTTTATTTGGACAAGACTAAAGAGTTCAGAAAATCTAACCAATTGTTTGTTTCTTTTGCCTCCAGTTCTCTTGGAAAGGCTATTTCCAAACAAACTATTTCCAAATGGATTTCTTATGGAATAAGGTTTTGTTACACTCATCATGGGAAACTTTTTCCAGGTACTGTGAGAAGTCATTCTACTAGAGCAACTGCTACTTCTACAGCTTTTCTCAGGGGAGTTCCTACCAAGGATATCTTGGAAGCTGCCACATGGAGTTCTGTGCATACTTTTTCCAAGCACTACAATCTCCCTTTGTATTCTAAGACCAGGGCAGGCTTTGCCTCTGCTGTTTTGCAGGGTCTTCTCGCTGCCCCTTCTTCTGTCTAAACCTCCCCCCTTTTTCACTGCTTTGGGATTCCACCCTTCAGTTATGACTGCAACAGTGAAACACGATGAACATAGTACAGTTGTGTACACCTACCATAAATGTAGATGTTCGAGTGTCTTCACTGTTGCAGTCGGTGTTTCCCTCCCTCCTATCCCCTCTTTTTCTCTCTTTTGTGGTGTATTTGTGTTTCCTAGTGGGATTCATTTATGATCTATTGGGGACTTCTGACATCTAGGGCAAGAAAGGCTGGAGAAGATGGCGTCGGCTGAGGGCTATGTACCAGAGCGTACTGACGTCAGGGTACTGGATTGTATAGCCGACGCCGGACCCAGACTTTGGGATTCTGGCTGACCTCGGGCTGCCTGCCGGCAGGAGCACCCTTCAGTTATGACTGCAACAGTGAAGACACTCTAACATCTACATTTATGGTAGGTGTACACAACTGTACTTTCCTTTTCAAGAATCGTGCTGCGAACCCAGAGACTATTTCACAGGGACCTAAAGGCATTAAGGCTACTACTGCCAAAAACCCTACCCCCTCTGATAGAGATTCCAGGGCCTTGGACAGATTGAGTAAGAAGGTATACACTTCTGCTACTTTGGCCATTAGGGCCTTAAACTGCCAATTTCATGCAAGGTGGTTTTGACTCTTTAGAAGCATCTTGCAGGGCTGCTGTCACTGGGTCTGTTCTTAGAAGGCATGCTTGGCCTAAGGAGCAAAATTTGCCAGATCATGTTAAAGCTAAATTACTGGATGCTCCCTTAAACCAAGACTGCCTGCTTGGCAACAAAGCAGAAGTAGTACTTAAAAAGATGGAGGAAAAAGCTAAATCTATGTAAACTGTTAAAAATTTCCTGCAAGTACAGCCTCCCAGATTTAGTAAATATTGGCCTTCTAAGAATTGGTCCTTTCCTGTCTCTTCCAGGCCTTCTCAGTCCAAACCCAGGAACAGCAGACCACCTAGGCTACAATCTCAAGGTACTCACAGGCCTAAGAAGTTGGGGGCTCCCACTTCCAAAGATGGAAGTAGTAAGACACCCCCCTACAGAAAACTGTCACAATGGCTTAACCTTAAACCTTCCAAGCCCTGCTCAACTAACTGCTCCCTTAGGGGGAGAGATAGCCCTGCATGTAAAAACTGGGAATTCATTACGTCTAGGTCCAAAACTGACGACGAAGCTTCTCCTAAGCCAGTCGCCTGTTCGTCGGTACTCATTGAGGCATTTCACAGCCCCTGATACCCGCTGCTTTTGATTCGCAGGCCTTTGCTGAGACCCATTCGGAGTCCGGTATGCCGCGAGACACTTTAAATATTGAACCCATGGATGTCTCTATCTTAGATGGGCCGTCTCTATCTTAGATGGGTCCGGAGCCGCTGAGCAGGCACCGGCTTTTGAAGGTGTTTTCAGGCCTAAAGATTTGTATATTAAACCGACGCCATCTTCAAAACCTAGGGCAAAATCAACTTCTGTCTCTAAAAAAAACAACGCTTGGGCCACGTGCACAGGCCCCTATGCCTAAAAAACAAATTATCAAAATGGCTGAGGATTTAATTACCTTGATCCGGGGTTCCCATTCCCCTCCTGCTAAGAGGCCTAGGCAAGGCACTGACTATGAATCATCACATTAGGTTTCTATTTCTTCTGATTCCTCTTCTGATCGGGAATCATCTATTCCACCTTATGAGGACTCTGATGCAGAAGATTCCATCCCTTCTGCCTCTCCTCCTGAGGATTTTTCTTTTGGAGAAACTTTTTGCATACCTTAAGGGAACACTTTCACTGGGAAAGTCAGGATTTTTCAGAATCTAAAAAGAAGCTTAGGGATTTCCTTCTTCCTCAGCATAGGCCTTTGGCTATACCTCCTGTTCTAAACATTGTTGTTGATTTCTCAGAATCCAGCATGGCTCCTGATTCCCTGCCTCCGGCTCCTAGTAAGCCAGACAGATATTAGAGTTCCTGACTCCCACAAATTCCTCTTTAAAAATCTTACTGCTGACCCTGAAACCATTTCTCAGGGTCCGAAGGGCTTAAAGCTTCTACTGCTAAAAATCCTACCCCTTCTGATAGAGACTCCAGGGTGCTGAATAGATGGGGTAAGAAGGTTTACACATCTGCAACCTTGGCAATCAGGGCTTTAAACTGTCAATTTCATATGCTTAAATATCAGCAGCATGTCATGGGACTACTTAAACAGAAAATTATGGTGATTTCTGACTGTGTGGAAAATAGAGTTGCAGGATTTAGTGCATTCAGCTGAACAGGTTGGCAAGCATACTTTGCAATGTGGTTTTGATTCCTTGGAGGCCTCTTGCAGGTCCGCTGTAACTGGATCTGTGATAAGAAGGTATGCTTGGCTCAAGGAGCAAAATCTGCCTGATCATGTTAAAGCAAAATTGTTGGATGCTCCTTTACAACAAGACAGTCTAATTGGTAATAAGGCAGAAGAAGTTTTGAAAAAAATGGAAGATAAACCTAAATCTATCCAAACTGTAAAAGATTTCCTACAAGTGTATCCACCCAGGTTCAGTAGGCACTGGGCTACTAAGAATTGGTCCTTTCCAGTACCCACCAGAGCCGCTCAGGCCAAACCCAGGCACTCCAAAGGCTCCAGGTTTCAGTCACAAGGAACTTACAGAGCAAAACAATGAGTGCCTCCACCTCCAAATCTGGAAGTAACAAGGCATCTTCCTACGGTAAACAGTCTCAATGACTTTCATCTGCAATCACTAAGCACTTATCTTTTGGCTGCCCCTTTGGGGGGAAAACTGGCACTTCATGCACAAAACTGGCAACTAATTACCCAGGACAAGTGGGTTTTAAATGTAGTACCCAAGGATACAGATTTCATTTCCGCACGTTGCCAATCCCAAATGGATGGCCAGATGTTCTTTGTGTTTCACTGTTGCAGTCATTACATTTGGGTTATCCTGCTGGCAGGTTGCCTTCAGTCAGCCTGAATTCCAAAGTCTTGGGTCCTGCGTCGGTTGCAGTCACCTCTTCCCTGACGTCAGGTCGTCAGGAGTATAAAAGATGCAGCCGACACAATTTTATTTAGTCTCTCTTGCCACGTGGTGCCCAAAGCAGAAGCAGTTCGCAAGTGCCGGTCAGCCGACTCCTGAGATTTTCGTGTTCGAGTTTCAGATCCGAAGTCTTCATTAAAAGCTAAGTAACCCATTGGGGAAACTTTTTTCTTGCTCCAGACCGATGTCAGAAAAAGTTAATAATTGCAATTCTTACTGTATTCCTTGCCTAGGCCCTGACCACGACATTGCTAGTTGTCGGTTTTGTGCTAGATTTAACCAACGCACTATTAAGCGTAGGAACGATTTTGCATTAAGCTATTTTGGGCGAAGATTTAATTATACAATGTCGTCGGATAGCCATCCGACTACCGGAATTCACAAAAAACGCAAAGAAAATGACAGGCAGCCGAAGCCCAAAACCGACAACTAAACTTCTTCTAAGCAAGTCACCGGTTTGCCGGTTCTCAGTGAGCCGGTTTTGCAGCCCCTGACGCCCGCTACTTTAGAGTTGCAGGCCGCTACCGACTCCCACGTGGAGTTGGCCAGGCCACTGGAAACTCAAGGTATTGGAGCCTCGGAGATTATTCCCTCAGATGGGTCCGGAGCTGCTGAGCAGGCATCGGCTTCTGAGGGTGTATTCAGACCTAAACAATTATACATTAGACTGACTTCAAAGACTAAAACACCTTTAAAGGCAAAGAAACAAGTTCACCAGCCACAAGGACAGGCCTCCATGCCCAAAAAGCAGATGCTCAAAATGGCCGAAGACTTAATTACCTTGATCAGGGGTTCCCATCCCCCTCCTGATAAGAGGCCTAGGCAAGAGACAGACTATGAATCTTCAGATCAAGTTTCCATTTCTTCTGATTCCTCTTCTGATCAGGAATATTCTCTTCCCCCCCTATGAGGATTCTGATGCTGAAGAATCAATTCCTTCAGATTCTCCTCCTGAGGACTACTCTTTTGGGGAAACCTTGCATACCATGAGGGAGCATTTCCACTGGGAGAGCCAAGATTTTTCAGAATCTAAGAAAAGGCTCAGAGACTTCCTTTTACTACCTCAACACAGGCCTCTAGCTATTCCACCTGTGGTGGACATTGTAAATGATGTGTTCTCGGAGTCTAGTCTGACTCCTGACTCTCTACCTCCAGCTCCTGTTAAGCCAGACAAATACTACAGGGTTACTGACTCTCATAAATTCCTTTTCAAAAACCCTTCTGCAGACCCAGAAACTATTTCTCAGGGTCCAAAAGGGGTCAAGGCTTCTACTGCAAAAAACCCTACCCCCTCTGACAGGGATTCTAGGGCATTGGATAGATGGGGAAAAAAGATTTACACATCTGCTACTTTGGCTATAAGGGCCTTAAATTGCCAGTTTCATATGCTCAAATATCAGCAATATATCATGACACTACTTAAACAGAAAATTATGGCAAATTCTGAATGTGCAGAAAACAAAGAAATGCAGGATTTATTGCATGCAGCTGAACAAGTTGGAAAGCATAGTTTGTAGTGTGGTTTTGATTCTCTGAGGGCCTCCTGCAGGGCCGCTGTTACTGGTTCTGTCATTAGGAGGCAAGCTTGGTTAAAAGAACAAAATCTGTCTGACCATGTTAAAGCAAAATTATTAGATGCACCTTTGCAACATGATACCTTGTTTGGTGTTAAGGCAGAAGAGGTGTTAAAGAAAATGGAGGACAAAGCTAAATATATGCAAACGGTCAAGGATTTCTTACAGGTACAGCCACCTGGATTTAGCAGACACTGGCCTACAAAGAATTGGTCCTTTCCAGTCTCAGACAGACCTCAAAGGGGCAGATCCAGACGTCCTAGAGGCAGATCACAGCTGCAAGGATCCTACAGGTCTAAGCAGTGGAGTGCTTCTACCTCCAAAGGTGGAGAAGACAAAGCACAATCATACAGGAAACCAGTCCCAATGACTTCCCCCTGCCTGCACCAAGCACTTATCTTCTGGCAGCACCCTTAGGGGGAGAAGTGGCACATTATAACCCAGGACAAATGGGTTCTAGACATAGTGTCACAAGGCTACAGGTTTCATTTCCATACCCTGCCAAGGGCAAACGGTTGGCCAGACCTGCCAAAAAATCAATGGGCAGAGGCTCAAAAACAAGTCGCAGCTCTCATGGACATGAGGGCTATTCAGCAAGTGCCACAGCAAGAGCAGGGACAAGGATTTTACTCGACTGTTCTTGGTACCCAGAAAGGACAAAGCATGGAGACCAATACTGGACCTATCTATTCTAAACACTTTACTGGATATACCATAATTCAAGATGTTGACCTTACAGCAGCTTCTGCCCATGCTGGGCAACAAGGCTTGGCTCGTGACTTTAGACCTAAAAGAGGCTTGCCTGCATGTCCCAATCAGACAGTCATGCAGAAGATACCTCAGATTCAAAGGTGGCTCAAAGCATTACCAATTCTCTGCACTGCCCTTTGGCTTATCTACTGCACCCAGGGTCTTCACAAAGTGCCTGGCACCAGTAATTGCTTACTGCAGACAGAAGAATGCAAATATATCCTTTCTTGGACGACTGCCTCATACAAGCAGAGAACAAGGACATTCTACTACAGCATCGGACGTTTGTGATAAGACTTTTAACATGCCTAGGGTACACAGTCAACAAAAAGAAATCAAAACTAGTACCCTCTCAAGAGATAATATTCCTGGGTGCAAGCTTAAATACAACTGCCCAGATGGCTTATCTCACTCCAGACAAACAAAGGCAACTGACTACCTATTTCAAGGAATTGGCAACAAAGACCCAGTTATCTGCAAGAAAATTTCTGCAGGCTTTGGGCTTCATGGCATCCTGCATCTCACTAATTCCAAATGCAAGACTGCATATGAGGAAAATTCAGTGGTACCTAAAAAGTGTCTGGACACAGCATTGCCACAGTCTGGAAACAATGATTACTCTAATTCCCTGCCTGCAACAGGAGTTTCGATGGTGGACAAAAGGCTTGCCTCCAAAACAAGGGGACAGCCATTCTCACTACCCCCAGCCAGGCAGAGCCTAATGACGGATGCTTCGAATTATGCCTGGGGGCACACATTGCAGGAAGAGGCATTCAGAGCACCTGGTCCTCAAACCAAAAGCATCGACATATCAATCAAAAAGAGATGCTAGCTGTTCAAAATGCCTTGACAGCCTTCAAGGACCTACTTCATCTGGGACAACTACTGATAAAGACAAACAGCACCACGGTCATGTGGTACGTAAACAAGCATTGGGGCACTCATTCCTATCCCCTGTGCAGGCAAGCCATGGCTTTATGGGACACAGCGTTGACTTACCAAGATGTTCATCGTGCATACAGCTGCAGTAATCACATATGGGTTCTCTGCCGTCAGGCGGTCCCTCGGTCGGCCGAATTCCAAATCTTGGTCCGGCGTCGGTTGTTGTCGCCTTCTTCCCTGACGTCAGTGCGACAGGGGTATATAAATCACAGCCGACGCCATGTTCTTCAGTCTTTTTTGCCACGCGGTGCCCGAAGCAGAAGCAGTTCGCAAGTGCCGGTCGGCCAGCTCCTGAATTTGCAACAAAATCGGAAACCGAAGTCTTCATTAAAGCTAAGTACACCATTGGGGAAACTTTTCTTGCCTCAGACCGATGTCAGACAAAGTTAACAATTGTATTTCTTGTGGGAAGCAAATACCGCATAAGGATTTCCATTCCCTCTGCATACCTTGTTTAGGCCCAGACCACGACGTCTCGGGCTGTCGCTTTTGCGCTACCTTCAATAAACGCACTATTAAGCGTTGGGTGGAGTTCGCCCAACATTATTTTGGTAAAGCCTTTGATTATAAAATGTCATCAGATACCCCGACTACCGTTTTGTCCAAAAAACGAAAGGACAAGGACCGACATGCGAGGTCCGCGGTCCCCACCGACACCACGCCAAAACTGGCTACACGTGGTCCGGTTTTCAGCGAGACGCCTATGCAGTCCCTGACTACCGACGACACTTCCTTGGAGGTGTCTTCTGTACCCGAGACCGCTGGTACCTCGGCCCTTACTCAGACTACAACCACCGAATCCACAGTGAGTGTTGAGCCTCCTAATGTGGACAGGTCAACTTCCACCCAAGGTGTATTTAGGCCCTCTTCTTCCTTTTCCATTAAGGCCTTCACTAAGTCCAAATCAGCCATGCATCCCAAGAGGCCTGTTGCACAGGGCCCATCCCCAGGCTCCATGCCTAAAAAGCAGATGCTTAAAATGGCTGAGGATTTAATTTCCTATATCAGGGGTTCCCAACCCCCTCCAGACAAGAGACCCAGAGTGGAGGAAGACTCTCCCTCTTCTGAACAGGGCTCCATTTTCTCAGAACATTCGGATGTGGAGGAACACTCGTATTCCCCTTATGAAGATTCTGATGCATAACAGTCCATTCCTAAGTATCTCCCCCTGAGGATTTTTCTTTTGGGGAGACCTTGCACACCTTGAGGGATCACTTCCATTGGGAAGGCCAAGACTTTTCTGATTCCAAGAAAAGGCTTAGGGAATTTCTTTTGTTACCTCAACACAGGTCTCTGGCTATACCTCCTGTACTGGACATTCTTGATGATGTTTACTCGGAGGCTTGTCTTAACCCGGATTCCCTGCCTCCTGCACCAGTCAAACCTGATAGGTACTACAGAGTCCCTAACTCTCACCAATTTCTTTTCAAAAGCCATAATGCTGACCCTGAAACCATTTCTCAAGGCCCCAAGGAAATGAAGGCCTCTACTGCCAAGAATCCACTACTTTCCGAGAGAGAATCTAGATCCTTAGAAAGGTGGGGTAAAAAGGTATACACCTCGGCCACCCTAGCCATGAGGGCCTTAAATTGTCAGTTCCATATGCTTAAATACCAACAGATTCTGCTATCACAATTAAGAAACAAAATGTCTCAACCTGAACAACCAGATTTGAAGGAATTGCAGGATATGATGCATAGTGCAGAACAAGTGGGTAAACACACCTTACAATGTGGTTATGATGCCTTAGAGGCCTCAAGCAGAGCTGCTGCTACAGGAGCAGTCATTCGTAGACATGCCTGGCTTAGGGAACAAAACTTGCCTGATCATGTTAAAGCTGAACTACTAGATGCTCCTTTACAAAAGGATGTGCTATTTGGTACTAATGCTGAGGAGATACTACGGAAAATGGAAGAAAAAGCTAAATCTATGCAAACTGTCAAGGCTTTTCTACAGGTACAGCCACCTCGTTTTAGCAGAAATTGGCCTTCAAAAAATTGGTCCTTTCCAGCCACGGACAAGCCCCACAGAGGTAGATACAGGCGCTCAAGGGGAAGAGGGCAATCTCAAGGATCATATAGAAGCAGACAATGGCAAACTCAAGCACCAAGAGGTGGTGAAGACAGTGCACAACAATACAGAAAGCAAACCCAATGACTTCCTCCTTTTCATGCCAAGCAAATCTCAGCTGGCAGCTCCCTTGGGAGGAAAGCTGGCACTATTTTCATGAAATTGGCACATTATCACAACAGACAAATGGATCCTGGACATAATAAACAGAGGCTACAGATTTCATTTTCACACTCTTCCAAAAATGAGAGGCATGCCAAACCTGCCACACAATCAAAGGGCAGAGGCACAAATACAAATTACAAAACTCATGGACATGAAAGACATTCAAGAGGCTCCTACACACGAACAAGGTCAAGGTTTTTATTCCAGACTTTTCCTGGTACCAAGAAAAGGAACCGACTGGAGACCCATTTTGGACTTATCCATCCTAAATACATTTCTACTCGTACCAAAATTCAAGATGCTCACATTACAGCAACTTCTTCCCATGCTGGGCAAGGAGTTTTGGCTGGTAACATTGGACCTCAAGGAGGCATACCTGCATGTCCCAATCAGACAAAGCTGCAGAAGATACCTCAGATTTCTTGCAGGTTCAATCCACTATCAATTCTCTGCATTGCCCTTTGGCTTATCTACTGTGCCCAGAGTATTCACAAAATGCCTGGCATCAGTAATTGCCTACTGCAGACTTCAAGGGATACAAATTTACCCTTATTTGGACGACTGCCTGATCCAAGCGGACAGCAAGCACACTCTTCTGGAACATCTGGCTTATGCAACACGGTTACTGAATTCTCTGGGATACGCAATCAACAAAGAGAAATCCAGGCTAACACCATCTCAGAAAATAACTTTCCTGGGTGCCAACTTGGACACAAACACCCAGATGGCCTATCTTACGCCAGAAAAAGAAAGGGCATCTAACACAGTACTTCAAAACACTAGCAAATTGTACCAGGCTTACTGCAAGGAAAATCCTGCAGGCTCTGGGCTTCATGGCATCTTGCATTCTTTTAATCCCATGTGCAAAGTTGCATATGAGAAAACTTCAATGGTACCTAAAAAACCTATGGTCTCAACACAGCCAAAATTTGGAAACAATAATACCAATAATTCCATGTTTGCAAAAGGAATTTCTATGGTGGGCCCAAGCATGTCAAACAAATACAGGCCTCCCATTCTGCAAGCCTCAAGCAAATCAAGTCATCACAACAGACGCCTCAGATTACGCCTGGGGGGCGCACATGACAGGCAAGGTGCATTCAGGGCAAATGGTCCCAAAAGGAAAAGTACCTTCACATCAATCAAAAAGAAATGCTAGCAGTAATAAATGCAATTACAGCATTCAAGGACCTCCTGCACCCAGGACAATTATTGATAAGAACAGACAACACCACAGTAATGTGGTACATAAACAAACAAGGAGGAACACATTCATATCCCCTGTGCAGACTAGCCATGACACTTTGGAACTTGGCTCTGGAATGGCAAATCGAACTTCAAGCACAGTACTTGCCAGGTTTGGAAAACACTCTGGCAGACAATCTAAGCAGAAATATGGCAGATCCACACGAATGGAAACTACATCCACAGGTGTTTACAAAGATAATCCAAGCATGGGGAAGGCCAGACATAGATCTCTTCGCCTCCCACAGGAACCATCAACTGGAAGAGTTTTGCTCAAGGACTTTTCATCCAAAGGCATGGAGGGTGGACGCCTTTTCATTCAGTTGGACAGCATGGACAGTGTACACTTTCCCACCTCTGCCTCTTCTACCCAAGGTGCTCCTGAAAGCAAGAGCAGACAGACCGAAGATGATACTGATTGCTCCAGACTGGCCAAGACAGCACTGGTACCCACTCCTAAGGAGCCTAACACATACTCCTCCCTGGCATCTACCTCTAATGCCTCTTCTGCTGACTCAGCACAGCTACAAAACTCTTCACAGTCAGCTGAAAACACTCAGTCTTGCTGCATGGAAAATTCCTTAACACCTCAGCAGACCCTACTCTCCAAAGAGGTGCAGGATGTCATTCTGGAGGCCAGAAGGCCATCTACTCAGAAGACTTACTCAGCAAAACGGAAACGGTTTTGCTCTTGGAATGAGAAAAATGGCCAGGATCCTAGAAAACTGAATTTGCCTCAGGTATTACACTATCTAGCTGAGCTGCTGAACAGTGGACTTTCATTTTCCTCCATAAAAATCCATGCCTCAGCCATTTCTGCAGAATTCAACACGGATCCACCGTTATTCTCTCACCCACTTTTAAGGCAATTCCTCAGAGGGGCTAAGAATATAAGACCACCAAGGAAACAACCAGTACCAGCCTGAGATCTTAATTACATTCTAGAAAAGTTAACATTGCCTCCCTTTTAACCAGCTGCCTCAACAGATTTACAATACTTGTCCTGGAAAACAGCTTTCCTTCTGGCCATTACCTCAGCTCGTAGGGTTTCGGAACTTCAAGCCCTCATGGCTGTGCAGCCCTTTCTTATCTTTCATCAGGACAGGGTTTCCCTTCGAACCAACCCGTCATTTATGCCTAAAGTGGTATCCAGGGTAGCTTTAAGTCAAGCCATACACTTACCTACCTTTTACCCCAATCCTCAAAACAAAGGGGAAAGGCTGCTACATTCCTTAGAGATCCATAGACAGCTACATTACTATTTGGACAGAACAAAGCCTTTCAGGAAATCACAGCAACTCTTTGTGTCTTATGCTGTAGGAGCTCAAGGGAAGCCTGTTACCAAACAGACAATCTCTAAATGGATAGGCCACTGCATACGATTTTGTTACTCCTATCATGGGAAATCTGTCCCTGTAGGCATCAGACCACACTCCACCAGGGCCACAGCTACCTCTACAGCCTTCCTCAGAGGAGTTCCTACCAAAGATATCTTGGAGGCAGCCACTTGGAGTTCTGTACATACCTTCACAAAACACTACCACCTGCCTTTATATTCCAAAACTAGAGCAGGCTTTGCTACTGCTGTGTTGCAGGGCATTCTGGCTCATCCCAGTTCTACCTAGTGCCTACCACCCTGTGCGTAGCTTTGGGATTCTACCCATATGTGATTACTGCAGCTGTATGCACGATGAACATAGTACAGTTTTGTACCTACCATAAATGTAGATGTTCGAGTGCTAATACAGCTGCAGTACAGGTTTCCCTCCCTCCTTCCCCTCTAGGTACAGGGCTAGTGGCTAACACCTCCTCATACAACCTATTTTGGGTTATCCTCCTATGGTGTATTTGCTTGCAACTACTCTTTTTTGATAACACTGCATTGCTTGTATATATTACATATATATATATATATATATATATATATATATATATATATATATATATATATATGAAATTTATCTATTGCCTTCCTTTTGGGGGCACCTGACATCTGGGGCAAGAAAGACTGAAGAACATGGCGTCGGCTGTGATTTATATACCCCTGTCGCACTGACGTCAGGGAAGAAGGCGACAACAACCGACGCCGGACCAAGACTTTGGAATTCGGCCGACCGAGGGACCGCCTGACGGCAGAGAACCTATATGTGATTACTGCAGCTGTATTAGCACTCGAACATCGACATTTATGGTAGGTACAAAACTGTACTTTCATCTACAGGCACAATTCCTGCCAGGAAAGGAAAACACCCTGGCAGACGAACTAAGCAGAAACCTTATGGATCCCCCATGAGTGGCACCTGGATCCAGAAGTCTTCAGCGTGATATCAAAGAAATGGGGACGCCCGGACATAGATCTATTTGCCTCCCCTCAAAACAATCAACTAAAAAGATTCTGCACAAGGACTTATCACAGACAAGCTTGGAAAGTGGATGCCTCATCTTTTAGCTGGACAAACCTATCAGTATATGCCTTTCCTCCCCAAGGTACTCCTAAAGGTCAGGCAGGAGAAACCAAAAATGATTCTGATTGCCCCAGACTGGCCACGCCAGTACTGGTATCCGATCTTAAGGAACTTGTCCCAATGCCCAGCCTGGACCTTACTTCAAATACCTCATCTACTGTCCCAGCAAAACAGCCAGATTCTGCACAGCCAACTCAGGACCCTAAACCTGGCAGCATGGCGGATAATGTAGCAGTACAAGCCACACCTCTCCGTAAAGCTGTGATGGATGTCATTTTAGAAGCCAGAAGGCCTAGTACTAGAAAATCCTATGCTGGGAAATGGAAGAGATTTTGCGCTTGGAACCAAGCTCAAGGAACTGATACAGCAGTCCCAAATATTCCTCAAATTTTGCAATATTTAATAAGATGGTGGGCAAAGGCCTATCTTTTTCATCTATTAAAATCCATGCCTCTGCCATTTCGGCTCATTACAATACAGAGCCACCACTCTTTTCTCATCCTTTATTAAGGCAGTACCTCAGAGGAGTCAAAAATTTAAGGCCTCCAAGGAGAACTCCAATACCTGCATGGGACCTCAGTTATGTCTTGGAAAAACTCACCTTACCTTACCTCCTTTTGAGCCAGCTGCTACTGCGAATATAAAGTTCTTATCTTGGAAAACAGCTCTGCTGCTAGCAATAATTTCTGCAAGATGAGTTTGAGCTACAGGCTCTCATGGCTGTGGAACCCTTTATCATTTTTTATCCAGGCGGGGTCTCTCTCAGAACAAACCCTACATTTATGCCTAAGGTGGTATCCAGTGCAGCCCTTAACCAAACAATTCATTTGCCAACTTTTTATCCAAATCCACAGAACAAGGGGGAGAAAATTCTGCATTCTTTGGACGTACACAGACAACTTAGATTCTACTTGGACAAAACTAACATTTTCTGAAATACAGAACAATTACTAGTGGCATATGTCACAGCATCACAAGGAAAGGCTATCTCCAAGCAGACTATTTCAAAGTGGATAGGTCAGTGCATTTGTTTCTGCTACTCACAGCATGGCAAACCAGTGCCTAAGGGCATTAGGCCACATTCAACTCGAGCTGCAGCCACTTCTGCAGCCTTTCTCAGGGGAGTACCAACCAAAGACATTTTAGAGGCTGCTACTTGGAGTTCAGTGCATACCTTTACAAAACATTACAATCTGCCTCTTTACTCTAAATCCAGGGCAGGCTTTGCCACTGCAGTTCTGCAGGGCCTCATAGCCACTCCTAATGCTGTTTAGCTTCAACCCCCCCAACCATAGCTTTGGGACTCAACCCAAATGTAATGACTGTAACAGTGAAACACGAAGAACATAGTACAATTGTGTACACTTACCATAAAATGTAGATGTTCGAGTGTATTCACTGTTGCAGTCCAGGTTACCCACCCACCATCCCCCTTATTTTTGCTGGAATTTATCTTTACTTCTCTAATCTATACAACCTAGGTGGTGTATTTGCTTATAGATGAAGGTAAAGCTTATTTTGGTGCATGTATGTCTTATTTACATAATTTTAGCCTACCTTTGGGGGCACCTGACATCTGGGGCAAGAAAAACTAAATAAAATGGCGTCGGCTGCATCTTTTATACCCCTGACGACCTGATGTCAAGAGAAGAGGCGACAGCAACTGACGCAGGACCCAAGACTTTGGAATTCAGGCCGACTGAGGGCAACGTGCCAGCAGGATAACTCAGATGTAATGACTGCAACAGTGAATACACTCGAACATCTACATTTATGGTAAGTGTACACAACTGTACTTTCTGCCTCCAAATCAGTGGGCAGAGGCCCCAGAAACAAGTTAGGTCCCTCATGAATATGGGGGCTATTCAGCCAGTACCAGAAAAGGAAAAGGGACAAGGCTTTTATTCAAGACTTTTCCTGGTACCCAGAAAAGACAAATTATGACGTCCAATTCTGGACTTATCCATTCTAAATACATTCCTGGACATTCCAAAATTCAAGATGCCGACTCTACAGCAGTTACTGCCTATGCTAGGCAAGGATGCCTGGTTGGTAACGCTAGACTTAAGAGGCTTACCTGCATATCCCAATCGGGGAATCTTGCAGAAGATACCTCTGCTTCAAAGCAGGCTATTTGCATTACCAGTTCTCTGCACTGCCCTTTGGCTTATCTACTGCGCCCAGAGTCTTCACAAAGTGCCTGGCACCAGTAATTGCATTTTGCAGATAAAGAAACATTCAAATTTATCCTTACCTGGACGATTGTCTAATTCAGGCAGAAAACAAGGGCACTCTTCTAAAGCATCTGGCGTTTGTAAAAAGACGTCTAACTTGTCTAGGGTACACCATAAATTAAAAGAAATCACAACTGGTACTCTCTCAAATAATTACTTTCCTGGGTGCAAGATTGAATACAACTGCCCAGATGACTTGCCTTACACCAGAAAAACAAATTCAATTGATGACTTAACTTCAAACAAGTGGCCACAAAAAGCCAGCTGTCTGCAAGACAAATTCTGCAGGCCTTGGGGTTCATGGCTTCCTGCATTCTAATAATTCCATATGCAAGACTGCATATGAGGAAACTTCAATGGTACCTAAAAAGCTTATGGAGTCAACATTGTCACAGCCTGGAAACAATGATTCTCATCATTCCTTGCCTGCAGCAAGAGTTCCTATGGTGGGCAGAGGCCTGCCACCAAAACAAAGGACTGTCATTCATTCAACCCCCTGCCAACCAAAATCCTGACTACAGACGCATCAGATTATGCTTGGGGGGGGGCATCAGGCAGGGAGATGCATTCAGGGCTAATAGAGCCCAAATCAAATGCACCTACATATCAACCAGAACATGATACTAGCTGTACAAAATGCTCTGAGAGCCTTCAAGGACTATCTTCATCCAGGGCAATTACTGATAAAGACAGAACACCACAGTCATGTGGTACATAAACAAGCAGGGGGGGTACCCATTCCTACCCCCTTTGCAGACTAGCCATGGCTTTGTGGAACACTACCTTGACTTATCAAATACATCTACAGACTCAGTTCCTGCCAGGAAAGCAAAATACTCTGGCAGACGAACTAAGCAGAAATCCTAAAGACCCACACGAATGGAAACTGGATCCACAAAGCTTCGGCATGTTGACATGCAAATGGGGGAGCCCAGACATAATTTTGGGGTGAGGCAAAAAGATCTATCAGTTGGACAAATTCTGCACAAGAATTCATGACAAAACAGCTTGGAAAGTGGATGCCCTATACTTCAGCTGGAAGAACCTATCAGTCTATGCCTTTCCCCCTCTGCCTCTGCTCTCCACGGTCTTACTAAAAGTCACAGGAAAAACCAAAAATGATTCTGATTGCTCCATACTGGCCTCGCCAATATTGGTACCCGCTCCTACGCAATATGTCGCACCTTCCTCCATGGTACCTGCCTCAGACACCTTATCTACTGTCTCAGCAGAACTATCAAATTCTGCACACTCAGCTCCAAACTCTGAATCTTGCAACATGGCTAATCAACTAATTTCACCAGTTGCATCTCTCAGCAAACCTGTGATGGATGTCATTTTGGAGGCTAGAAGGCCTAGTACTAGAAAATCTTATGCTGACAAATGGAAAAGATTCTGTGCCTGGAACCAAGCGCAAAGAATAAGCACAGCAATGCCCAATATTCCTCAGATTCTGCAATATTTAACTGAGATGCTTCACAAGAGCCCTCTCTTTTTCTTCCATCAAAATCCATGCCTCTGCCATTTCAGCTCATTACAACACACAGCCTCCCCTCTTTTCTCATCCTTTGCTAAAGCAGTACCTCAGAGGAGCCAAAAATTTAAGACCGCCCAGGAGAGCACCAACTCCTGCATGGGACCTCAAATTTGTGTTGGAAAAACTCACTCTACCTCCTTTCGAGCCAACTGCTACTGCAGACCTAAAATTTCTCTCTTGGAAGACGGCTTTTCTTTTAGAAGTCACTTCAGCTAGAAGGGTTTCAGAACTACAGGCTCTCATGGCAGTGGAGCCTTTTATTATATTTTACCTGGACAGGGTGGCTCTCAGGACTAATCCATCCGTTATGCCTAAAGTGGTATCTAGTGTGGCTCTTAATCATTCCATTCATCTGCCAACCTTCTTCCCAAATCCGCAGAACAAGGGTGAGCGGTTTCTGCATTCATTGGATGTACACAGACAACTAAAATTCTACTTAAACAGGACAAAATCTCTAAGAAAATCTGAGCAATTACTGGTGGCATTTGCTGCAGGGGCAGAGGGGAAGGCTATTTCAAAGCAGACTATTTCAAAATGGATAAGCCATTGTATTTTTCTGCTACATGCACCATGGTAAACCTGTCCCCAAGGGGATCAGATCCCATTCCACCAGGGCTGCATCTACTTCTGCAGCCTTTCTCAGAGGGGTTCCTACCAGAGACATTCTCGAAGCTGCTACCTGGAGCTCAGTTCATACGTTCACCAAACATTACCATGTACCTCTCTTCTCTAAATCCAGAGCAGGCTTTGCCACTGCTATCCTGCAGGGCCTTATAGCTGCCCCTAATGCTGTATAATTCCATCCTCCCAACCATAGCTTTGGGATTCTACCCAAATGTAATGACTGCAACAGTGAAACACAAAGAACATAGTACAGTTGTGTACACTTACCATAAATGTAGATGTTCGAGTGTATTCACTGTTGCAGTCCTGGATGTCCTTCATGGATGCATCTGCAGTCATAACAACAGGGTTGTCCTGTCGTCAGGCAGCCCTTCGGTCGGCCGGATTCCAAAGTCCGGGTCCGGCTTCGGCTGATGTCGCACTTCACCCGACGTCATCTCTGTTGGTCTTCGGGTATAAAGGCATCAGCCGACGCCATTTTCCTCAGTCTTTCTTGCCGCGTGGCCCAAGCAGAAGCTGTTCGCAAGTGCCGGTCGGTCAGATCCAGAGATTACTACTCAATACTACCAAGACTTCTAAAGCTAAGTACCCGTTGGGGACTCTTTCTTGCCTCAGCCGATGTCAGAAAAAGTCAATAACTGTTTAACTTGTGGGAAACAAATACCTCATAAAGATTTCCACTCTTACTGTTTGCCTTGTTTAGGCCCAGACCACGACGTAGCAGCCTGTTCAGCCTGTGCTCATTCAACCGACGAACGCTTAGGCGCCGGTCGGAGTTTGCTGAACAGTTTTTCGCTCAGATTTTGCGTACATTATGCCGCCGGATCCTCCGACTACCCAGATTGTTAAAAACGCAAAGAAAAGACCGACACTGGGTCCGCGGTTTCGGCCGAAACCATGGTTAAGCAAACCGCGAGTGTCTCGGTTTCGGCCGAGACCGAGAAAACTGATCAAAGCACAGCTGAATCAATGACTACTACTGAGGCTCCTGCTACCCTACTTGAAAGGGCCTCAGAAATCTTACCTACAGTGGTTACTAGTGACTTATCAGACACCATCCCTTTGGATGTCTCTACTCCAGCACGTGGTGCTGCTAGGCCTCCTGCAGCCATGTCTATTAAGGCCTTTGCCAGGGCTAAAGCAGCCAAATCTACTAAGTCAGTGCCTGTTAAGCCCCCCTCTACTAGGCCCACTTCTAGTTCACAAATGCTTACTCTGGCAGAGGATTTAATATCCTTAATTAGGGGATCTCAATCTCACCCAGACAGGGCCTCTCAGCCCCCAGAAAAGAGACATAGAGCAGAGCCCCCCGAACCTGTGTCCTCTGATGATTCCGCGGAGGACTCTGATATTACAGACCAGCCAGAGGCTCATTTCTCCAATTATGAAGACTCAGATGCTGAAGAATCCATTCCAGCTGCTTCTCCACCAGAAGAATTCTCCTTTGGGGAAACCTTACATGCCATGCGAGAACAATTCCAATGGCAGGAACAGGATTTCTCAGATTCCAGAAAAAGACTTAGGACTTTTCTGCACCTACCACAACACAGGCCTTTAGCTATACCTCCTGTCCTCTCTGTTGTGGACGATGCATTTAATGATGTCTGCACTGCACCAGATTCCTTACCTCCAGCCCCTGTCAAACCAGACAGATTTTACAGGGTTCCAGACACTCATCACCACTTATACAAGGCCCCACTTGCAGACCCCGAAACCATATCCCAGGGGCCTAAGGCAGCAGCTCGACCACAGCAAAAACCCTATCCCTTCTCAAAGGGAAGCCAGGTCTTTAGACAGATGGGGCAAAAGGTTTACACCTCTGCTACTCTCTCAGCTAGAGCTTTAAATTGTCAGTTTCACATGATACAATACCAAGAGTTTATGCTTGATCAGTTAACTAAAAAGCTATCCTCTGATGACTCTATAGTTAAGAAATATATATTAGAAATGGTAAATAACATACAACAGGTCAGTAACCATTCCTTAAAATGTGGCTATGATGCACTGGAGGCTTCATTTAGATCAGCCATGACTGGCACAGTGATAAGAAGACATGCATGGCTGAAGGAACAGGTCTTACCGGATCATGTTAACGCTAAGTTATTAGATGCACCTATGGATAAGGCCAGTTTGTTTGGTACACCTGCCCTGCAGGTAATGAAGAAAATGGAAGAAAAGGCAAAATCTGTACAAACAGTTAAAGATTTCTTGCAGGTTCAACCCCCAAGGTTTAGCAGGAACTGGCCTGCCAAAAATTGGTCCTTTCCTGACTCCACAAGATCCCAAAGGGGCAGGAATAGACGTCCCAGAGGCAGAAATCAATCCAGAGGGGGTGCCTACAGAGGACGACAGTGGCAAGGTAATAACAGAGGCACAGACACAGCCACTGCCACTACAGCAGCACAGTGACTTGATTCTAACTCTGCCTACCAGGGAACAAATAGCAGCACCATTAGGCGGAAAATTAACCTTATTTTCGAAAAACTGGCACTATATCACAAAAGACAAGTGGATTCTGCAAACCATAGACCAAGGATACCGGTTCCACTTCCACACCTTACCAGTCAAAAGAGGAATGCCAAACCTGCCTCCAAATAAAAAAACAGAAGCTCTACAACAGATAATGCAACTAACAAAGATGAGAGCTGTGGAAAAAGTGCCAATAACAGAACAAGGCAAAGGATTCTACTCCAGACTATTCCTAGTTCCAAGAAAGGAAAAAAGCTGGAGACCTATTCTCGACCTGTCCATCTTAAATACATACATCATTGTCCCAAAATTCAAAATGCTGACCCTCCAGCAACTTCTTCCCATGCTGGGCAAGGTGTGCTGGCTGGTAACTCTAGATCTCAAGGAGGCATACCTGCATGTCCCCATACGACCAATTTGCAGAAGATACCTCAGATTTCTTGCAGGATCAGAGCACTATCAATTCTCAGCATTGCCCTTTGGCTTATCTACTGCGCCCAGAGTATTCACAAAATGCCTGGCATCAGTAATCGCTCACTGCAGACTACAGGGAATCCAAATTTATCCATACCTGGACGACTGTCTGCTACAGGGGGACAACGAAAGCAAGCTGACAACAGATTTACAAAGGGTCATTTACTTGCTACAAGCACTGGGATACACAGTCAATTTACAAAAGTCAAGGCTGATACCATCCCAAACAAGGACATTCTTGGGCTGAATTGGACACAGTAAAACAAATGGCATTCCTAACTGCAGAAAAACAAAAGAACTCCCTCTTTACTTCTTGGCACTAACAAAACAGAACAAGCTAACAGCAAGAAAAGTTCTACAGGCCTTGGGCTTCATGGCATCCTGCATAATCTTGGTTCCACATGCCAGACTACATATGAGAAAACTACAGTGGTACCTAAAGAATTTATGGTCCCAACACAGGCACAGCCTAGAAGCAGAAATTCCTCTAATCCCATGCCTAAAACAGGAGTTCCTATGGTGGGCTCAAGCATGCCAGTCAAATCCAGGCCTACCTTTCCACAACTATCAAGCAAGCCAAACCATCACAACAGATGCCTCAGACCTAGGATGGGGGGCTCACATGCTGGACAAATGCGTATAAGGATTGTGGACACAGGACCAGCTCCATTTGCACATCAACCTAAAAGAAATGCTGGCAGTAAAGCTGGCAATCCAAAAATTCAGACCATTCCTCAAAGCAGGACATTTGATGATAAGGACAGACAACACCACAGTCATGTGGTACATCAACAAACAGGGAGGCACTCATTCATACCCCCTATGCAGAATGACTTTGGACCTTTGGAACCTGGCGCTCAGCTACAACATCCAGTTACAGGCAATGTTCGTACCAGGAAAGGAGAATACTCTAGCAGACATGTTAAGCAGAACCACCTCGGATGCTCACGAATGGATGCTACACCCGGACATCTTCAAGGCCATCTCAAAGAAATGGGGAATGCCACAGATAGATCTATTCGCTCCCTCTCAATCACCAGCTCAAAAAATTCTGCACAAGGGCGTTCCACCCACTTGCATGGAAAGTGGACTCGCTCTCCTTCAGCTGGAAAGGTCTGACAGCATATGCATTCCCACCTCTTCCCTTGATACACAAGGTATTACTAAAAATCAAGGAGGAACGTCCAAGGATAACCCTGATAGCTCCAAACTGGCCAAGACAACACTGGTACCCATTGCTGAGGAGCATGTCTCTGGGCAAAATATGGCCAATACCCCTGATGCCTTTGATGTTAACCCAGAACAACTACAGCATCATGCATCCAAACCTAAAAACTTTGCAACTGACTGCATGGAACATCACATAGCAGCAACTAATCCAGAGCTTTCCCAAAGGGTTAAAGACATTATCCTTGAAGCCCGCAGACCTTCAACAAGAAGGAACTATGCAGGAAAATGGAAAAGGTTTGTCATTTGGAGTGCTGAAAGAGGAAAAGATGTGTCCAATATAGACATTGCTAACATTCTGGAGTATTTGGCAGAACTTCTACATACAGGCCTGTCCTATTCCTCCATCAAGATACATGCATCAGCTATTTCAGCAGAATACAGCTTTGATCCACCTGTCTTTTCACATCCTTTACTCAGGCAGTTCCTCAGAGGGATCAAGAATGTAAAACCTCCTAGGAAACCACCATTGCCAGCTTGGGATTTGAACTTTGTGCTGGAAAAGTTGACACTCGCACCTTTTGAACCAGCAGCAACAGCAGACCTGCAGCATCTATCATGGAAAACTGCTTTCCTACTGGCAATAACCTCAGCAAGAAGGGTTTCTGAACTTCAGGCCCTAATGGCAGTACAACCCTTTCTTAATCTTCCACCAAGATAGAGTGTCCATGAGGACTAATCCTACATTTATGCCTAAGGTGGTATCCAGAGTGTCTTTAAACCAGGCAATCCACCTACCTACCTTCTTCCCAAACCCACAAAACAGAGGGGAAAGAATGCTGCATACCTTGGATGTACATAGACAGCTACGCTACTACCTGGACAGAACAAAAAGTAACAGAAAAACTGACCAGCTGTTTGTAGCCTATGCAACAGGAAGGGAAGGAAAAGCGATTTCCAAACAGACAATCTCCAAATGGATAGGAAATTGCATACGATTCTGTTACTCCTTTCATGGAAAACCAATTCCACAGAACATAAGGCCTCATTCTAGAAGGGCAACAGCCACTACCGCAGCCTTCTTACGAGGAGTGGCAACCAAGGACATTATTGAGGCGGCTACTTGGACCTCCGTGCATACATTTGCCAAGCATTATAATTTACCTCTGTATTCCAGATCCCGAGCAGGGTTTGCCACTGCAGTACTGCAAGGGATCCTATCCACACCATAATCTATTCTTCCTCCTCCCCTAGTTGGCTATGGTATTCTACCCAGTTGTTATGACTGCAGATGCATCCATGAAGGACATAGTACAGTTTTGTACCTACCATAAATGTAGATGTCCGAACTGGATAGCATCTGCAGTCAGGATTACCCTCCCTCCTTCCCTCTGTGGTACTCCTAGGGTATTTACCCTCCTAATAGCTAGCTGGCGGGGGGGAGTCTCTTATGGTGTATTTGTTTGTATATATGTACATACATGCTTATTTTTTGTGTTTGCCTTCTATCTTTTTGGAAACATTGGCATTTACCCAAAATTTAGCCTTCCAAGAGGGCAACTGGCATCTGGGGCAAGAAACACTGAGGAAAATGGCGTCGGCTGATGCCTTTATACCCGAAGACCAACAGAGATGACGTCGGGTGAAGTGCGACATCAGCCGAAGCCGGACCTGGACATTGGAATCCGGACGACCGAAGGGCTGCCTGACGACAGGACAACCCTGTTGTTATGACTGCAGATGCTATCCAGTTCGGACATCTACATTTATGGTAGGTACAAAACTGTACTTTACCCACCCTCCAGCCCCCTATTTTTCTCTTACTATACCTCTTCCTTCTTTTACTGTGCTTAAAAGCCTTTTTGGTGTATTTGCTTTTATTTGGAGGTATATCCATTTGGGGGGCACCTGACATCTGGGGCAGGAAAAATGAATGAAAATGCATTGGTTGCATGTTTTATATACCCCTGACGACCTGATGTCATGGAAGAAGGGACAGCAGCCGACGCAGGACCCAAGACTTTGTTAATCAGGCCGACTGAAGGTAACCTGCCAGCAGATTACCCAAATGTAATGACTGCAACAGTAATACACTCGAATATCTACATTTATGGCAAGTGTACACAACTGTATTTTCCACAGCTTACCAACCCCAAACGGTTGGCCAGACCTACGTCCAAATCTGTGGGCAGAGGCTCAACATCAGGTTCCCTCTCTCTTCTAAGTATCAGGGCTATTCAACCTTTTCCAGCAGAAGAAAGGGGACAATGTTTTTACTCAAGACTTTTCCTGGTACCCAGAAAAGACGGCTCCTGGCATCCTATCCTGGACCTCTCTACTCTGAACACCTTTTTAGTAATCCCCAAAATTCAAAATGCTAACTCTTCATCAGCTGCTTCCTATGCTAGGCAAAGATGCCTGGTTGGCAACCTTGGACTTAAAGAAAGCTTACCTACACATTCCAATAAGGGAATCTTGCAGGAAATACCTAAGCTTCAGAGCAGGCTACAGGCACTATCAGTTCTCTGCACTTCCCTTTGGCTTATCTACTGTGCCCAGGGTATTCACAAAGTGCCTAGCAGTAGTCATTGCATTTTGCAGGCAAAGAAATATTCAAATATACCCATACCTGGATGATTGTCTAATTGCAGAAAGACAGGACTTGCTACTAAATCATCTGGCATTTGTAAAGAAACTGCTAATTTCACTGGGGTACACCATAAATGAAAAGAAATCTCATCTAGTACCCTGCCAACAAATTGCATTCCTTGGAGCAAGCTTGAACACAGGCTTTTTACTGTCTTCTTGCAATTTTTGCTGAACTGCGGTGGATTATTGAAGAAATCAAATTACTACTACGGAGGAAAGCCTTTATTGATACTGGACTGCGCATTGGAGTTTTTGTTTACAACTTCACAGATGGCTTACCTCACGCCAAAGAAACAAATTTGACAGCCTACTTCAAACTACTAGCCACAAAGACCCGGCTATCTGCAAGGAAAATCCTGCAAGCCCTGGGGTTCATGGCCTCTTGTATCCTACCAATTCCATATGCAAGACTGCATATAAGGAAACTACAATGGTATCTAAAAAGTCTTATGGTGTCAACATTCTCAGGACCTGGAATCAATGATTCCTATCATTCCTTGTATAAAGACAGAGTTCCTTTGGTGGGCAGAGGCCTGCTACCACAACAAGGGACTGCCATTCACTCTACCCCCTGCCACCCAAATCCTAACAGACGCATCAGACTATGCATGGGGGCTCACTTGGCAGGGCCGTGCATTCAGGGCAAATGGAACCCGAGTCAAATGCACCTGCATATCAATCAAAAAGAAATATTAGCTGTACAGAATTCTCTCGACAGCTTCAAGGACCACATTCTTCCAGGACAATTATTAGTAAAGACAGACAACACCACTGTTATGTGGTACATAAACAAACAGGGGGGATCCCACTCGTGCCCTCTCTGCAGATTAGCCATGGTTGTGTGGAACACAGCCTTGCACTACCAAGTGTACCTACAAGCTCAATTCCTGCCAGGCAAACTAAATTCACTGGCAGACCTAAGCAGAAATCTCATGGACCCACACAAGTGAAAACTGGAACCAAAGATGTTCAACATTTTGAGAAACAAATTGGGGAACCCAGAGATAGACCTGTTTGCCTCCCCTCACAACTACCAGTTGGACAAATTCTGCACAAGGACTGTCCACAGACGAGCTTGGAAAGTGGATGCTCTGTCCTTCACCTGGGAAAGTCTCTCAGTTTATGCCTTTCCCCCTCTGCCTCTCCTCTCGAAAGTTCTGCTAAAGATCAAACAGGACAAACCAAGGACCGTACTGATTGCTCCAGAATGGCCACACCAGCATGTCACTGCTGGAACCATGGCACCTGCCTCAGACCCATTCTCTGCTGTCTCAGCAGGAGGGCCAGATTCTGCACCCCCAGCTTCAAACACTGAACCTTGCAGCCTGGCTAATTACCTGAGCTCTCCAATAGCATCCCTCATTAAGCAGGTGCTAGATGTCATTCTGGAGGCAAGGAGGCCTAGTACTAGAAAATCCTATGCTAAAAAGTGGAAAGGATACTGTTCCTGGAGCCAGACTTAGGGAATGGGCACAACAGTGCCCAACTTACCACATATTCTTCAATACTTAACAGAGATGCTCCACAAGGGCCTTTCCTTCTCATCAATTGAAATTCATGCCTCAGCCATTTCAGCACATTATAATACTGAGCCACCACTCTTCTCTCACCCCCTGCTAAAACAATTCCTCAGAGCGGCCAAAAAGTTTAAGACCACCTAGGGGAGCCCCTACTCCAGCCTGGGACCTTAATTTTGTACTGGAAAAGATCACTCTACCTTCTTTTGAGCCATCTGCAACTGCAGAGTTGAAATTCCTTTCTTGAAAAACAGCCTTCCTTCTTGGCATCACTTCAGCAAGAAGAGTGTCTGAATTACAGGCCCTCATGGCAGTGGAGCCCTTCATTATCTTCCATGCAGACAAGGGGTCCCTCAGGACCAACCCTTCC
The DNA here is from genome assembly GCF_019279795.1 of Protopterus annectens. Lineage (NCBI taxonomy): Eukaryota > Metazoa > Chordata > Ceratodontiformes > Protopteridae > Protopterus > Protopterus annectens. Next base: position 136,108,771 of record NC_056742.1, on the reverse strand, counting down.
TTTATGCCCAAGGTGGTATCCGGTGTGGCCCTTAATCAGTCCATTCATTTGCCAACCTTCTTTCCTAAACCACAGGACAAAGGAGAATGAATTCTGCACTCTTTGGATATGCACAGACAACTTAGATTTTATTTGGACAGGACTAAGCCTCTCTGAAAAACTGAACTGTTGGTTGCCTTTGCTGCTGGGGCAGAGGGGAAGGCCATTTCAAAGCAAACCATTTCTAAGTGGATAGGCCATTCATTCATTTCTGCAATAAGCACCATGGAAAACCTACCCCACAGGGGATAGGATCACATTCCACCAGGGCTGCATCTACCTCTACAGCCTTTCTCAGATGTGTCCCTACCATGGACATCCTAGAAGCTGCTACCTAGAGCTCTGTACATACCTTCACCAAGCATTACCACTTGCCTATTTTTTCTAAATCCAGAGCTGGTTTTGCCACTGCAGTCTTGCAGGACTTAATAGCTGGTCCTAATGCTCTCTAACTGCCTCCTCCCTGCCTTAGCTTTGGGAATCTACCCAATTGTAATGACTGCAGCAATGAAACACAAAGAACATAGTACAAGTTGTGTGCCCTTGTCATAAATGTAGATGTTCGAGTGTATTCACTGTTGCAGTCCTGGTTACCCTCCCTCCAGCCCTTTGACTTCTCTTAGCTATACCTTTCTTCTTGTTTAGTGTGTTTCAGCTTTCTGGTGTATTTGCTTTTTTGTTGGAGATGTAACCTTGTATATATAATTGCTTCCCATTAATGGGGCACCTGACATCTGGGGCAAAAAAAAACTGATGTAATGGCGCCGGATGCATGCTTTATACCCCTGATGACCTGATGTCATGGAAGAAGACACCATCCGACGCAGGACCCAAGACTTTGATATTCAGGCCGGCTGAGGGCTACCTGCAGGCAGATAACCCAAATGTAATGACTGCAACAGTGAATACACTCTTAACATCTACATTTATGGTAAGTGTACACAACTGTACTTTATTCTTTGGATGTATAAATTTCTCCTTGTTTAGTTGAAGAAGACTGTTGGGCTGCATTTTGTTTGGGAAGTCTGCATATAATGAAACTGTTGTGAATTAATGCATTCATTCATTCATTTATTTATTTATTTATTTATTTATTTATTTATTTATTTCATCTGTTTGACTTGGTAAGCTCACTGGACAAATTGTCACTTTTCAGGGGCAACCCCCCTGAACACTGGGTCCTGTTAAGTGGCTTGCTGTGAGTCACACAGTAGGCAAATTAAATGTGAAATTAGTCAAACCCTCTAAGAAAGTGTGATGGACAGATGGAAAAGAAGGAAGGGATTCAGAATTTTGAATCTGACTTGGTAGAGTTCATTCATCACTGCTCCAGTGATTTAAGTGCAAGCTGTCAGTCACACTGGTAAAACATTCCAAGGCATCAGTTACTCAGAATACACTGTTGTTTCCCCATCTTAAGACAGATCTTTTTTTTTTTTTTTTTTTTTTTTGGCTCCTTGTGCAAAAGCAAAGTTATAAAAGGCTCCAGTCTTCGCCTTGTTAGTTTCTTCTGCAGCTTTTTTGGTGGCTTTGGATTTGTCTCAACAACTTTCTTTCTAGGCATTTTCTGTGCTAATTTGGTAACATTTATTTCAGTTTTTCTTCTGCTTTCTCCTCCCCTCTGATGACTTTCTCATCCTTAGTCTTCTTTGAACACTGTAGTTGGAGTGGTGGTATGTTGCTAGTGCCATTTCTTGATGTTCTTCGTGTTTCACTGTTGCAGTCATCACATTTGAGTTACCTGCTTGCAGTAGCCCTCAGTCGGCCTGATTAAAAAAGTCTTGGGTCCTGCGTCGGTATCTTCTTCCGTGACGTCAGGGGTATAAAACCTGCAGCCGATGCCATTACATCAGTCTTTTTTGCCGTGCGGTGCCCGAAGCAGAAGCAGTTCGCAAGTGCTGGTCGGCCGACCAACTCCTGAAATTTTCATTTTTGAGTGTCAGAACTGAAGTCTTCAACTAAAAGCTAAGTACCCTGTTGGGGAAACTTTTTCTTGCTCTAAACCAATGTCAGTAAAAGTAAGTAATTGCATTTCTTGTAGGAAGTAAATACCTCATAAAGATTTTCATTCGTACTGTATTCCTTGCTTAGGTCCTGTCCACGACATACCTCGCTGTCAGTTTTGTGCCTTATTCAAACCACGAACGTTCCATCGTCAGTATATTTTCGCTTCTAAATATTTTGGTACTCTGTTCAATTATCCAGATATGTCTTCGGTAAGCCATCCGACTACCGACATTCCAAAAAAAACGCAAAGATAAAGACAGAGATAGGCCGCCTAGGTCCAAAGCTGCCAACGAAGCTTCTCCTAAGCCAGTCACCAGTTTGCCGGTACTCAGTGAGACGCTTTTGCAGCCCCTGATACCTGCTACTTCAGATTTGCAGGCCTCTACTGAGACCCATTCGGAGTCCAGTATGCCACGAGATGCTTCACTTGGGGAACCTGCAGATGTCTCTACCTTGGATGGGTCCGAAGCTGCTGTTCAGGCACCAGCTTTTAAGGGTGTATTCAGGCCTACTGACTTGCATATTAAACCAATGCCATCTTCTTCTTCAAGGCCTAAAACTCGAACCATGCCTAGAAACCTAACGTACAGACCACATGGTCAGGCCTCTATGCCTAAAAACAAATGATAAGAATGGCTCAAGACTTTATTACTTTAATCAGGGGAAGCCAACCTTCCCCCAAGAGACCTAGGACTAAGTTTGCTTATGATACTTCTGACCAGGATTCTGAAATTTCTGTTTCCTCTGATGACCAGGATTTAACCTTATCTACCTAGGAGGATTCTGATGCTGAGGACTCTATTCCCTCTGACCCCCCCCCGGAGGATCTCTCTTTTTTTCGTGAAACCTTGTATACTCTTAGAGAGCATTTTCATTGGGAAAGTCAGGATTTCTCAGATTCTAAAAAGAGGCTTAGGTATTTCTCACTCCTGTTCCAGCACAGGCCTTTAGCTATCCCTCATGTACTAGACATTGTTGATGATGCCTTTTCGGAATCGAGCTTGGCCCCTGTGTCTTTACCTCCTGCTCCCAGAAAACCTGATAGATATTACAGGGTTCCTGACTCTCACAAGTTCCTTTTCAAAAATCCTTCTGTGGATCCTGAGACCATTTCACAGGGTCCCAAGGGCATTAAAGCTACTACTGCTAAAAATCCTACCCCCTCTGATAGAGACTGCAGGGCGCTGGATAGATGGGGTAAGAAGATATACACTTCTGCAACTTTGGCCATTAGGGCCTTAAAACTGCCAGTTTCATATGTTAAAGTATCAGCAGCATATTATTGGATTGCTTAAACAGGAAATTATGTTGATTCCTGAATGTGCTGAAAAATAAGGATTTACAGGATTTAATGCATTCTGCTGAACAAGTTGGAAAACCTACTTGGCAATGTGGTTTTGATTCATTAGAGGCATCTTGCAGGGCTGCTGTCACTGGGTCTGTACTTAGAAGGCATGCTTGGCTTCAGGAGCAATCCTTTCCAGATCATGTTAAAGCTAAATTACTGGATGCTCCCTTAAATCAGGAGCGCCTGTTTGGCAATAAGGCAGAAGACGTTCTTAAAAAGATGAAGGAAAAAGCTAAATCTATGCAAACTGTTAAAGATTTCTTACAAGTTCAACCTCCAAGATTTAGTAGGCGTTGGCCTTCCAAAAATTGGTAGTCTCTTGTCTCTTCCAGGCCTTCTCAGCCCAAACCCAGATCCAGCAGAACACCCAGACTTCAGTCCCAGGGTACGCACAGGACTAAGCAGTGGGGGGGGGCCCTATTCCAAATCTGGGAGTAGTAAAACTCCCCCCTATGGTAAACTGTCTCAACGACTTCATTATAAAACTTCCGAGCACTTAACTGACTGCCCCTTTGGGGGGACAGATTGCCCTACATGCAAGGGAGCTCATTACCCAGGACAAATGGATTTTAAATAGTGTCCCAAGGATACAGACTTCACTTCCACACGTTACCAACCCCAAACGGTTGGCCAGATCTACCCCCAAATCAGTGGGCAGAGGCTCAAAAGCAAGTATTCTCTCTTTTAAGCATAAAAGCTATTCAAACTGTAACGGAAAAGGAAAAGGGACTAGGTTTCTACTCAAGACTTTTCCTGGTACCCAGAAAAGGCAATTCATGGCGTCCTATCCTGGACCTGTCTACTCTAAACACCTTTTTGGTGATTCCAAACTTCAAGATGCTGACTCTTCACCAGTTGCTTCCTATGCTAGGCAAAGAGGCCTGGTTGACAACACTCTATTTAAATTAAGCATACCTGCACATTCCAGTCAGGGAATCTTGCAGAAGATACCTACGCTTCAAAGCAGGCTACACGCACCATCAGTTCTCTGCACTGCCCTTTGGCTTATCTACTGCACCAGGGTATTCACAAAGTGCCTAGCTCCAGTCATTGCATTTTGCAGGCAAAGAAATATTCAAATATACCCATACCTGGACGATTGTCTAATTCAAGCAGAAAGCCAGGACATACTTTTGAATCATCTGGCCTTTGTACAAAGAGTCCTAACTTGTCTTGGGTACACCATAAACGAAAAGAAATCACACCTGGTACCCTGTCAACAAATTATATTCCTGGGTGCAAGCTTGAATACAACTTCCCAGATGGCTTTCCTCATGCCAGAGAAACAAATTCATTTGACAACCTACTTCAGACTAGTGGCCACGAAAACCCTGCTATCTGCAAGACAAATACTGCAAGCCTTGGGGTTCATGGCCTCCTGCATTCGTCTAATTTCATATGCAAGACTGCATATCAGAAAACTACAGTGATATCTAAAAAGCATATGGTGTCAACATTCTCTGGATCTAGACGCAATGATTCCTATCATACCTTGCCTACGCCTAGAGTTTCTTTGGTGGGCAGAGGCTTGCCACCAAAACATGGGACTACCATTCACTCTACCCCCTGCTGCCCAAACCCTAACCACAGACGCATCAGACTATGCATGGGGGGCTCACCTGGCAGGGAAGTGCATTCAAGGCAAATGGAACCCAAGTCAAATGCACCTGCATATCAATCGAAAAGAAATGTTAGCTATACAGAATGCTCTGACAACCTTCAAAGACCACATTCTTCCAGAACAATTAATGGTAAAGACGGACAATACCAATGTTATGTGGTACATAAACAAACAGGGGGTACCCTTTCTTACCCCCTCTGCAGACTAGCCATGGCATTGTGGAACACAGCCTTGAGCTACCAGGTACATCTACAAGCTCAATTCCTGCCAGGAAAGCTAAATGCACTTGCAGACGGACTAAGCAGAAATCTCATGGACCCACACGAGTGGAAACTGGAACCAAAGATTTTCATCATGTTGACAAACAAATGGGGGAGCCCAGATATAGACCCGTTTGCCTCCCCCAGAACTAGCAGTTGGACAAATTTTGCACAAGGACTCCCCACAAACAAGCTTGGAAAGTGGATGCTCTGTCCTTCAGCTGGAAAAACCTATCAGTTTATGCCTTTCCTCCTCTGCCTCTCCTCTCCAAAGTACTACTAAAGATAAACAGGACAAACCAAGGATGATATTGATTGCACCGGACTGGCCTCGCCAACAGTAGTGCCTCCTCTTGCACAGTGTGCCACTGTTGGCCCCATGGCACCTGCCACACACCTCTACCTTCTTGTCTCAGCAGGAGAACCAGATTCTGCACCCTCAGCTTCAAACCCTGAACCTAGCAGCCTGGCTAATTACCTAATCTCTCCTTTACCATCCTTCAGTAAACCAGTGATGGATATTTGAGGCAAGGAGGCCTAGTACTAGAAAATCTTATGCTGAAAAATGGAAAAGATTCTGTGCCTGGAACCAGTCTCAGGGGTTGAGCCCAGCAGCGCCCAACTTACCTCAAATTTTACAATACTTAACTGAGATGCTTCACAAGGGCCTTTCTTTTTCCTCCATCAAAATCCACACCTCTGCCATTATAACACAGAACTTCTCCTCTTCTCTCATCCACTGCTCAAGCAGTTCCACAGAGGGGCCAAAAATTTAAGACCACCCAGGAGAGCCCGAACTCCAGCCTGTGACTTTAACTTTGTATTGGAGAAACTCACTCTTCCTCGTTTCGAGCCAGCTGCTAGTGCAGATTTAAAATTCCTTTCTTGGAAAACAGCCTTCCTTTTAGCCATCACTTCAGCAAGAAGGGTATCTGAATTACATGCCCTTATGGCAATGGAGCCTTTCATAATCTTTCATGCGGACAGGGTGTCCCTAGGAACCAATCCCTCCTTCATGCCCAAGGTGGTATCCAGAGTGGCTCTTAATCAGTCCATTCATTTGCCAACCTTCTTTCCTAATCCACAGAACAAAGAGGAACGGATACTGCACTCCTTAGATGTGCACAGACAACAACTTAGATTTTACTTGGACAGGACTAAACCGCAAAAGAAATCTGAACAACTGCTGGTGGCATTTGCTGCAGGGGCAGAGGGGAAGGCTATTTCAAAACAAACCATTTCTAAATGGAGAGGCCATTGCATTCATTTCTGCTATAAGCACCATGGAAAACCTATCCCACAGGGGATCAGACCCCATTCAGCCAGGGCTGCATCTACATCTACAGCCTTTCTCAGATGCGTCCCTACCAGGGGCATCCTAGAAGCTACTACCTGGAGTTCTGTACATACTTTCACCAACCATTACCATTTGCCAATTTTCTCTAAATCCAGAGCTGGCTTTGCCACTGCAGTCTTGCAGGGTCTTTTAACTGGTCCTAATGCTATCTAAATTCCTCGTCCCATCCTTAGCTTTGGGAATCTACCCAAATGTGATGACTGCAACAGTGAAACGTGAAGAACATGGTACAGTTGTGTACACTTACCATAAATGTAGATGTTCGAGTGTATTCACTGTTGCAATCCTGCTTACCCTCCCTCCAGCCCCCTGCTTTTTTCTTTGGCTATACCTCTATTCTCTTTTACTATGCTTAAAAGCTTTTTTTTTGGTGTATTTGTTTTTTTATTGGAGGCATTTCCTTTGTGTGTGTGTGTGTATGTATATATATATATATATATATATATATATATATATATATATATATATATATATATATATATATATATATATATATATATATATATATATTGCTTCCCATTAAGGGGGCACCTGACATCTGGGGCAAGAAAAACTGATGTAATGGCGTCGGCTGCATGTTTTATACCCCTGACGTCACGGAAGAAGAGACAGCAACTGACGCAGGACCCAAGACTTTGCTAATCAGGCTGACTGAGGGCTACTGCAAGCCGATAACCCAAATGTGATGACTGCAACAGTGAATACACTCTAACATCTACATTTATGGTAAGTGTACACAACTGTACTTTTTCTTTTTAGAGTTTTTATTGCTTGTAGTTTTGTTTGTTCTGACTTGACTGTTAATGGGCATGGTGAAGACAGGATGTTCATCGTGTTTCACTGTTGCAGTAATTACTCTTGGGTTATCCTGCTGGCAGGCTACCTGCAGTCGGCCTGAATTCCAAAGTCTTGGTCCGGCGTCAGTTGCTGTCACCTCTTCCCTGACGTCAGTGCGCCAGGGGTATAAAAGATGCAGCCGATGCCATTTTCTTCAGTCTTTCTTGCCGCACGGTGCCCGAAGCAGAAGCAGTTCGCAACTGCTGGTCGGCCGACTCCTGAGATTTTCATGTTCGAACTTCAGATCCGAAGTCTTCATTTAAAGCTAAGTACCCCGTCGGGGAAACTTTTTTTTCTTGCTCCAGACTGATGTCAGAAAAAGTTAATAATTGTATTTCTTGTGGGAAGCAAATGCCTCATAAGGACTTCCATTCTTATTGTATTCCTTGCCTAGGCCCTGATCACGACGTAGCTAATTGAAGATTTTGTGCTAGATTTAACCAACGCACTATTAAGCGTCGGTACGATTTTGCATTTCATTACTTTGGCCGAAGATTTAATTACACAATGTCATCGGATAGCCATCCGACTACTGCAATTCACAAGAAACGCAAGGAAAAGGAAAAGGACAGTCATCCGAGGTCCAAAACTGACAACGAGGCTTCTAAGCTAGTCGCTGGTTCGCCAGTTCTCAGTGAGGCACTTTCGCAGCCCCTGACGCCCGCTACCTCTGAGCTGCAGGCCGCTTCCGACTCCCACGTGGAGCAGACTAGGCCTCTGGAAACTCGAGGTATTTGACACTTGGAAAATATTCCCTCAGATGGGTCCAGAGCCGCTGAACAGGCATCGGCTTCTGAGGGTGTTTTCAGGCCTACTACACAGTTATATATAAAACCGACTACAGCTTCAAACGCAAAGACTAAAGCACCACTAAAGACAAAAAAACAAGTGCAGCAAGCCCATGGACAGGCCATCATGACTAAAAAACAGATGCTCAAAATGGCCGAAGACCTAATTACTTTGATCAGGGGTTCCCATCCCCCTCCTGAGAAGAGGCCTAGGCAAGAGACACAATATGAATCTTCAGATCAGGTTTCCATTTCTTCTGACTCGTCTTCTGACCAAGAATACTCTCTCCCTCCCTATGAGGATTCCGATGCTGAAGAATTTTTCCCTTCAGCCTCCCCTCCTGAGGATTATTCTTTTGGGGAAACCCTGCATACCATGAGGGAGCACTTCCACTGGGAGAGGCAAGACTACTCAGAATCTAAGAAAAGGCTTAGAGATTTTCTTTTACTACCTCAGCACAGGCCTCTTGCTATCCCTCCTGTTTTAGACATTGTAGATGATGTATTTTCAGACTCCAGCCTGTCCCCTGCTAAGCCAGACAGATACTACAGGGTTCCAGATTCACATAAATGTCTTTATAAAAACCATGCTGCTGACCCAGAAACTGTTTCTCAGGGTCCCAGAGGGGTCAAGGCTTCCACTGCAAAAAACCCTATCCCCTCTGATAGGGATTTAAGGGCACTGGACAGATGGGGGAAAAAGGTTTACATTTCTGCTACCCTGGCTGTGAGGGCTTTAAATTGTCAATTTCATATACTTAAATATCAGCAATACTTATTGTCACTGCTTAAACAGAAAATGTTAACAAATTCTGAATGTGCAGAAAACAAGGAAATGCAGGATTTATTGCATGCAACTGAACAAGTGGGAAAGCATACTTGGCAATGTGGTTTTGATTCTCTGGAGGCCTCTTGCAGGGCCGCTGTTACAGGTTCTGTCATTAGGCGACAATCTGCCTGATCATGTTAAAGCAAAATTATTAGATGCTCCATTACAGCATGATACCTTTGTTTGATGTTAAAGCAGAAGTCATGTTGAAGAAAATGGAGGACGAAGCGAAATCTACAGGTGCAGTCACCCAGATTTAGCAGCAACTGGCCTACAAAGAATTGGTCCTTTCCAGTGTCAGACAGGCCACAAAGAGGCAGATACAGATGCCCCAGAGGCAGATCCCAGCCCCAAGGCTCATACCGGCCTAAACAGTGAGATGTTTTTACCTCCAAAAGCAGAGAAGACAAATCACAGCCATACAGGAAAAAGTCCCAATGACTTTCCTGTGCCAGAACCAAGCACTTATCTTTTGGCAGCCCCCTTAGGGGGAAAACTAGCACTTTTTGCACAAAATTGGCACATGATCACCCAGGACAAATGGGTCTTGAACATAGTGTCTCAGGGCTACAGGTTCCATTTTCACACCCTGCCAAGGGCAAAAGGTATGCCAGACCTGCCACACAATCAATGGGCAGAGGCACAAAAGCAAGTTTCATCCTTCATGGACATGAGGGCCATTCAGCGAGTACCACAGCAAGAGCAGGGACAAGGATTTTACTTGAGACTTTTCTTGGTACCCAGAAAGGACAAAGCCTGGAGACCAATACTGGTCCTGTCTGTTCTAAACACATTTCTGGACGTTCCAAAATTCAAAATGTTGACTCTGCAGCAGCTACTGCCCATGCTGGGCCAGAAGGCTTGGCTTGTACCTTTGGACCTAAAAGAGGCGTTCCTGCATGTCCCAATCAGACAATCTTGCAGAAGATACCTCGTATTCCTAGCTGGCTCAATGTACTACCAATTCTCTGCACTGCCCTTTGGCTTATCTACTGCGCCCAGGGTCTTCACAAAATGCCTGGCACCAGTAATTGCATTTTGCAGACAAAGAGGAATTCAGATATAACCTTACTTGGACGACTGCCTTATTCAAGCAGAGAACAAGGACATTCTACTAAAGCATCTGGCGTTTGTAAAAAGCTTACTAATTTGCCTAGGGTACACAGTAAACGAAAAGAAATCAAAACTAGTACCCTCTCAAGAGATAATATTTCTGGGTGCAAGCTTAAGTACAACTGCCCAGATGGCTTATCTCACGCCAGACAAACAAAGGCAACTGACTTCTTACTTCAAAATGTTGGCAACAAAGACCCAGTTATCTGCAAAAAAATTCTGCAGGCTTTGGGCTTAATGGCATCTTGCATTCTGCTAATTCCATATGCCAGACTGCATATGAGGAAACTACAATGGTATCTAAAAAGTGTTTGGACTCAACATTGCCACAGCCTGGAAACATTAATTACCCTCATTCCCTGCCTGCAACAGGAGTTTCGATGGTGGGCACAGGCCTGTCACCACAACAAGGGACAGCCATTCACTTTGCCCACAGCCAGCAGACATTAACAACTATTGCATCAGATTATGCCTGGGGGGCCCACATGGCAGGAAAATGTATTCAGGGCACATGGCCCACAAGCCAGATGCATCTTCATATCAATCAAAAAGAGATGCTAGCTGTTCAGAATGCCGTGACAGCTTTCAAGGATCTACTTCATCCAAGACAACTACTGATAAAGACGGACAGTACTACAGTCATGTGGTACATAAACAAGCAGGGAGGCACACATTCCTACTCCCTCTGCAGACAATCCATAACTTTGTGGGACACAGCATTGACTTATCAAGTTCACCTGCAAGCACAATTCCTGCCAGGCAAAATAAATACTCTGGCAGACGAACTAAGCAGAAACCTTGTGGATCCCCACGAGTGTAAACTGGATCCACAAGTCTTCAGCATGATAACAAGGAAATGGGGATGCCCAGACATAGATCTATTTTCCTCCCCTCACAACTGCCAACTACAGAGATTCTGCGCAAGGACTTATCACAAGCAAGTATGGAAAGTGGATGCCTTATCCTTCAGCTGGAAAAGCCTAACAGTATATGCCTTTCCTCCACTGCCTCTCCTCCCCAAGGTACTCCTAAAGGTCAGACAAGAGAAGCCAAAAATGATACTGATTGCTCCAGACTGGCAACGCCAGCACTGGTACCCAGTCCTAAAGAACTTGTCTCAAGGTCCAGCCTGGACATTGCTCAGATTTCTCACTTACTGACCCAACAAAACAATCAGATTCTGCACAGCCAATTCAGGACCTTAAATCTGGCAGCATGGCAGATAATGTAGCCATTCAGAACACTCCTCTCTCCAAAGCTGTGATGGATGTTATTTTGGAGGCCAGGAGGCCCAGTACCAGAAAATCTTAGCAGAAAAATGGAAGATATTCTGTGCTTGGAACCAGGCACAAGGAATTGACACGTTTGTACCAAATATTCCTCAGATTTTGCAATACTTAACTGAGATCCTGGACAAAGGCCTATCCTTTTCATCAAGTAAGGTTCATGCCTCTGCCATTTCAGCCCATTACAATACGGAGCCAGTTATCTTTTTTTCATCCTTTAATAAGGCAGTACCTCAGAGGGGCCAAAAACATAAGACCTCCAAGGAGAGCACCAATACCTGCATGGGACCTCGATTATGTCTTGGAAAAACTCACACTGCCTCCTTTTGAGCCAGCCTCAACAGCTGATATAACATTTTTATCCTGGAAAACAGCTCTGCTCCTAGCAATAACCTCTGCAGGACGAGTCTCGGAGTTACAGGCACTCATGGGTGTGGAACCTTTTATCATTTTCCATCCAGACAGGGTTTCTCTGAGGACGAACCCGACATTTATGCCTAAGGTGGTGTCCAGTGTGGCCCTTAACCAAACCATTCAGTTGCCTACCTTTTATCCAAACCCACAGAATAAGGGTGAGAGACTTCTGCATTCTTTGGACATACACAGACAGCTATGCTTCTACTTGGACAGAAGTAAAGCTTTCAGAAAGACTGAGCAACTTTTAGTGGCATATGCTGCAGGATCACAAGGAAAGTCTATCTCAAAACAGACTATTTCAAAATGGATAGGCCATTGCATTCGTTTCTGCTACTCACAGCATGGCAAATCAGTGCCTAAGGGCATTAGGCCACATTCAACCAGAGCAGCAGCCTTCCTCAGAGGAGTACCAACCAAAGACATCTTAGAGGCTGCAACTCTGAGTTCAGTGCACACTTTTACAAAGTACTACCACTTACCTCTGTACTCTAAATCCAGAGCAGGCTTTGCCACTGCAGTTCTGCAGGGCCTCATAGCCTCTCCTAATCCTATTTAGCCCAGCCACCCACCCTCAGCTTTGGGATTCAACCCAAGAGTAATGACTGCAACAGTGAAACACGATGAACATAGTACAGTTGTGTACCTACCATAAATGTAGATGTTCGAGTGTATTCACTGTTGCAGTCCAGGTTACCCTCCCACCATCCTCTTTTCTTTTGCTGGGTCTTATCTGTACTTCTCTATTCTATGCAACCTATGTGGTGTATTTGCTTGTAGATGAAGGAAATGTTTACTTTAGTGCAGGCATGTTTATTGACATACTTTATTTAGCCTACCCTTTTGGGGCACCTGACATCTGGGGCAATAAAAACTGAAGAAAATGGTGTCAGCTGCATCTTTTATACCCCTGGCGGACTGACGTCAGGGAAGAGGCGACAGCAACCGACGCCAGACCAAGACTTTGGAATTCAGGCTGACTGCGGATGTTCATCGTGTTTCACTGTTGCAGTCATCACTGTAGGGTTCTTCCTGCTGGCAGGCAGTCCTCGGTCGGCCAGAATCCCAAAGTCTGGGTCCGGCGTCGGCTGTTCAGTCATGCTCCCTGATGTCAGAGCGCTAGGTGTACAAAGCTGCCAGCTGACGCCATGTTCTCCAGTCTTTCTTGCCATGCGGTGAAAGCAGTTCGCAAGTGCCGGTCGGCTGACTCCTGATATTTTTTCGTGCTTCAGTCCGAAGATTTACTTCTTCTCAAAGCTAAGTACCCCGTTGGGGAAACTTTTTTCTTGCTCCAGTCCGATGTCAGAAAAAGTTAATAATTGCATTTCTTGTGGGAAGCAAATACCTCATAAGGATTTCCATTCTTACTGTATTCCTTGCTTAGGCCCTGACCACGACGTAGCTAGTTGTCGGTTTTGTGCTAGATTTAACCAACGTATGATTAAGCGGAGGTACGATTTTATTTTTCACTACTTTGGCAGGCGATTTAATTATAAAATGTCGTTGGACACGCTTCCGACTACCGGAGTTCACAAACGATGCAAGGATAAGGACAGGCCTCAGAGGTCCAAATCAGACTATGTTTTACAAGCAGAGCCAGCTACAGGTTCGGCCGTCGTCAGTGAGGCGCTTTCGCAGCCCCTGTCATCGGCCATTTCAGAACCAATTGCCGAATCGGACTCCCACGAGGAGCCAACTAGGCCTTTGAGTACTCCAGCTGCAGGACCTTCGGACAATGCTCCCGCGGATGGGTCTGGAGCCGCTGTGCAGGTACTGGCTTCCGAGGGGGTTTTCAGGCCTACACAGCTTCTGATAAAGGCAAAGCCAAAGACAAAGGCAAAAACTCCTTCTAAATCTAAGAAACCAGCCCAGGCCTCTTCTGATCCGGGACCCAAATCTCAGAAAAAGCTACTTAAAATGGTGGAGGACTTACTAACCATGATTAGGGGTTCACATCCCCCTCCAGACAAAAGGCCAAGGCAAGAATTGGATTATGAATCTTCTGATCAGGCATCTATTTCTTCAGTGTCTTCCTCTGAACAGGAATATACTTTCCCTCCTTATGAGGATTCTGATGCTGAGGAATCCATTCAATCAGCTTCTCCCCCTGAGGATTTTTCTTTTGGGGAAACTTTACATGACATGAGGGAACATTTTCACTGGGAAGGACAGGAGTACTCTGAATCTAAGAGAAGGCTTAGAGATTTCCTTCTTCTTCCCCAACATAAACCCCTGGCTATTCCTCCTATTTTGGATATTGTGGATGATGCCTTTTCTGAGGCTAATTTAACTCCTGACTCCTTTCCTCCAGCCCCTGCTAAGCCCGACAGATATTACAGGGTCCCTGACTCCCACCAGTTCCTTTACAAAAATCCTACTGCTGATCCAGAAACCATTTCTTAGGGTCCTAAGGGGGTTAAGGCCGCCTCTGCTAAAAACCCTATTCCGACAGGTAAGGATTCTAGAGCTTTGGAGTGATGGGGGGGTGTACACTTCTGCTACTTTATCTGTTAGGGCTTTAAATTGTCAATTTCATATGCTAAAATATCAGCAATTTCTACTGTCTGTTATGAAACAAAAGCTAGGTACCATTTCTGCATGTGCAGATAATAAGGAATTGTACGATTTGATGCATGCTACTGAACAAGTGGGGAAGCATGGTTTACACTGTGGGTTTGATGCCTTGGAGGCTTCATGCAGGGCGGCTGCCTCTGGCACAGTCATTAGAAGGCATGCTTGGTTAAAGGAACAAAACTTACCTGATCAAGTGAAAGCAAAGTTACTGGATGCTCCTGTTCAGCACAATGTTTTGTTTGGGTCTAAGGCTGAAGAGGTGATAAAGAAAATGGAGGATAAGGCAAAATCCATGCAAACGGTTAAGGATTTCTTACAAGTTCAGCCCCCAAGATTTAGCAGAAATTGGCCAACTAAAAATTGGTCCTTTCCCAGCTCGGACAGGCCTCAGAGGGGTAGATATAGGCGCTCCAGTGGGAGGGCCCAAGCACAGACCTCTTACAGACCTAGACAGTGGAGTGCTTCCACCACCAGGGGTGGAGAGGACAGACCTCAATCTTATAGAAAACAGGCTCAATGACTCCCCCTGCATGGCTCCAGGAACTTCTCTCCTGGAAGCCCCTCTAGGAGGAAAACTCTCTTTTTCAACAAAATTGGACTTGCATAACCCAAGACACGTGGGTTCTGGATGTAGTTTCAAGAGGTTACAAATTCCACTTTCATACCTTGCCAAGACCAAACGGATGGCCAGACCTACCAAAACACCAATGGGCAGAGGCTTTAAACCAGGTGGGATCCCTCATGGCTGTGAGAGCCATAGAACTGGTTCCCCAATCAGAGACGGGGCAAGGCTTTTACTCAAGGCTCTTTCTAGTTCCCAGAAAGCAAAATTCATGGAGACCCATCTTGGATCTGTCAGTCTTAAATACCTTCCTGGAGATACCAAAGTTCAAGATGCTTACTCTGCAGCAGCTCCTGCCAATGTTGAGCAAAAATGCATGGATTTAAAGGAGGCTTACCCACACATCCCTATCAGACAGGAGTGCAGAAAATACCTCCGGTTCAAGGCCGGCTCGAAACGTTACCAATTCTCTGCGCTGCCCTTTGGCTTGTCTACTGCGCCCAGGGTCTTCACCAAGTGCCTGGCACCAGTAGCAGCTTATTGCAGACTCAAGGGAATTCAAATTTACCCTTATCTGGACGACTGCCTTATTCAAGCAGACAGCAAGGATGTTTTACTCCAGCACCTGGAATTTGTTCAAAATCTACTCAAGTACCTGGGATTCACTGTGAACATAAAAAAGTCAAATTTGACACCCACACAACAGATAACTTTTCTGGGTGCTCTTCAAAGCACAACAACCCAAATGGCATTCCTGACATCCGAAAAACAACTACAGCTGGCTTCCAGCTTTCCAAACCTTGGCGTCAATAACTCCGCTAGCTGCAAGGAAATTCCTGCAGGCTTTGGGTTACATGGCCTCCTGCATCCTTCTCATACCAAATGCAAGACTACATATGAGAAAAATACAATGGTACCTAAAAAATGTATGGTCCCAGCATTGCCACAGTCTAGACACCCAGATTGCTGTCTTGCCTTGCCTACAAAAGGAATTCCATTGGTGGACCATGGCATGTCTTTACAACAAAGGGAAAGCCTTCAGTCTGCTTCCAGCCATACAAGTGTTAACCACGGATGCCTCGGATTACGCATTTGGGGGGGGGGGGGCACTTGCAGGGAAAAGGTCTGCAAGGTTTTTGGACAAAGGATCAGAAGCACTTGCATATCAGTTTAAAAGAGATGTTAGCTGTACAGAATGCCCTCTTGACTTTCATGGATCTTCTACAACCAGGACAACTACTGATACGGACAGATAACACCACAGTTATGTGGTACATAAACAAACAAGGGGTTTCACACTCCTACCCCCTTTGCAGACTAGCCATTACTCTGTAGAACACAGCTCTAGCTTGCAAAGTGAATCTACAAGCTCAGTTCCTGCCAGGGAAACAAAATATTCTGGTAGACAGCCTGAGCAGGAACCCGTCAGACCCACACGAGTGGATGCTAGACGCCCAAATATTCAAGATGATTACAGAAGCCTGGGGCTGCCCGGACATGGATCTATTTGCATCCCCCCTCAACCACCAGTTACAGATTTTTTGCACAAGGACATTTCACAAACTAGCATGGAAAGTGGATGCAGTATCATTCAGTTGGAGAAACCTCTCTGGGTATGCCTTTCCGCCACTACCTCTTCTTCCACGGGGGTTACTAAAGATCAAGCAGGACAAGCCCAAGATGATGATTTTACTGGCCCCAAATTGGCCTCATCAATTTTGGTACTCAACACTGATGAATCTATCCCAGGAGCCTCCTTGGATTTTACCTCAGATTCCAAATCTTTTGTCCCAACACCAGGGCCAGGTTCTGTACTCTCATGTCAAAACTCTCAGCCTGGAAAATTCAGGGTCTATGATTAATCCTTCCCTTCCCAAACAGGTCATGGATGTCATCTTAGAAGCCAGACGGCCTACCACTAGAAAATCTTATGCAGGTAAATGGAAGAGATTTCGCACCTGGATGCATGCTCAGGATTCGGATCCTCTCATTCCTAATATCCCACTGATTTTACTTTACCTGACAGACATGCTACATAAAGGTTTATCCTTCTCCTCCATAAAAATACATGCCTCAGCTATCTCTGCACATTACAGTACAGATCCTCCAATCTTTTCGCATCCACTTCTGAAACAATATCTCAGAGGAGCAAAGAATTTAAGGCCCCCTAGGACACCACCCATACCTGCCTGGGACCTCAACTGTGTTCTGGAAAAACTCACTCTGCCTCCTTTTGAGCCTGTTGCCACATCTGATATTAAGTATTTATCATGGAAGACAGCTTATCCTACTGGCTTTGACTTCAGCCAGGAGAGTCTCGGAGTTGCAAGCACTCATGGCTGTGGAACCTTATATTATTTTTCACTAAGATAGGGTGTCTTTAAGGACTAATCCTACTTTCATGCCTAAAGTGGTTTCCAAAGTGACTTTAAATCAAACTATTCACCTGCCAACTTTTTTCACTAATCCACAAAATAAGGGGGAAAGGATCTTGCATTCCTTGGATGTACACAGACAACTTTGTTTTTACCTGAACAGAACCAAGGATAGCAGGAAAACAGAGCAACTGTTTGTTTCTTATGCAACAAATTCCCAAGGCAAAGCTATTTCAAAACAGAACATTTCTAAATGGATTGCTCATGGAATCAGATTTTGTTACTCTCATCATGGAAAGCAAATACCAGGAAAAATTAGGACTCACTCTACCAGAGCTGCTGCTACTTCAGCTGCCTTTCTCAGGGGAGTACCTACCAAAGATATTTTGGAAGCTGCAACTTGGAGTTCAGTGCATACTTTCTCTAAGCACTATAATCTCCCTCTTTACTCTTAAGTGTATGGCAGGCTTTGCTTCTGTAGTTTTGCAGGGCCTTCTAGCTGCCCCTTCTACTCTATAACCACCACCGTTTATCTCAGCTTTGGGATTCAACCCTACAGTGATGACTGCAACAGTGAAACACGAACATAGTACAATTGTGTACACTTACCATGATGTAGATGTTTGAGTGTCTTCACTGTTGCAGTCTGGGTTACCCTCCCTCCTGTCCCCTCTTATACTTTCATTAGTGTGGTTTCCTACTTCACCTTTCTTCTGAGGTGTATTTGCTACAGGGTATGGGGTTTGTTGTATGTTAAGTATTAATTGATTTTTCAGAGTAAAGGTTGCTTACTGCCAAAACAACACTGTAGTACCGAAGCATTAATTATATACACTAGAATTGAATAACCTTCTTCCTGGCAAGATGAACAATAAATTGTCCAATTTCATAAGAATTTTTATTGTAAGGCTTCAACTTATTTTTATTAAAATTTAGTGATGAAAATTTTAAGGATTAACAATCATTAATTTAATATATTAATATTTATAAACATTTTCTATTCTTCTTATGTTTCAGTAGGCACGAACAAACATTTAGTGGTTTTGCGATCGCGTGTGCAAGGCAATATACACTATTACCGTAGAAATGGTTGCACTCAGTTTATTAACAGAGTATTTGAAATAATGGGAAATAACACAAAGAAATTGCAAAAGAAAGACTAATTGTTTCTTGATCTGCACAAAACTTATTATTTATTTTTTTCGGCTCAACTATGTCCGCTGTGGATAGCATGGCAGCGGAGTTGCTTACACAAGAAAACCTTTTATAAAAGTACAAGCAAGCGCAGAAGAGCCTTCAAAGTAACTGAAAAAAAAAAAAAAAGATGTTAGTTTTTGCATATTTTTTCATATGATATGAATAATTCAAACGTACAAATAACAGTGAACAGAAATCAATATGATGAAAGTATTTTAAACAACTTCCTGACGAAAATGTATTGGAATCAAATTTCTATAAATGTGTTTCTTCTTTAAACAGAAATGAAGTTCTGTTTTGCAAATGACTTAATTGGATTGTTACAATTCTTTTAATTGACTAATTGTTTTACTAACACTGTATTTAAGCACACAAAGAACTTTAGGTAGTTCATCTTGAAAAAGCCCGTCATAGGAACGGGTGAAAGCGCTTGATTTACTTTTGTTTTTTCTTTGGATTTTACTACTAAGAAGTGATTAACTTGTCGTGCATTTCTATTTGTTGGTTCACAATAAAGGATCGTTTGTTTTCAACGGAGAGGTATTTTACTCCAGTTCAAGAGTTTAAAAGAAGAAGTTCATTGGGCTTTGGTGCTTCTGCAAATACTTTCTTGTTGCTTATTGGGACCTAGTTCGTGTTTAGTGTTTGTTGTATGTTACATTTTTGTTTTACTATTAGCCTTCACTTTTGGGCACCTGACATCTGGGGCAAGAAAAACTGGAGAACATGGTGTCGGCTGGCAGCTTTGTACTCCTAGCGCTCTGACGTCAGGGAGCATGACTGAACAGCCGACGCCGGACCCAGACTTTGTGATTCTGGCCGACCGAGGACTGCCTGCTGGCAGGAAGAACCCTACAGTGATGACTGCAACAGTGAAGACACTCGAACATCTACATTTATGGTAAGTGTACACAACTGTACTGTAGCCTGCCAGCAGGATAACCCAAGAGTAATGACTGCAACAGTGAATACACTCGAACATCTACATTTATGGTAGGTACACAACTGCACTTTTCTCCGATTATGTTTCTTAGACATGAACTGCCTTCACCCCTAGTTGAATATAAGTGTGTAGTGTACTTGGGTTCTGCTAATCTTGACTGTTTTAGTTCATTTGGAAAAGTCTCCTGTCCAGGATAGACTCCTAGGTTCCTTCACCTGTTCAGGGTCAAAAAGCCATTGGGAGTCTCAAAAAATTTTATGAAAAAATCCAAATTCAAAAGGAAGAAGTCTTCTGGCTTCAGAAATTTCTTTTCCTCTGCTTCTCCAGTCAAACTGTTTAGGATAGAGAGCACAAAATATTCCACAGACTCTTTTTTTTTGCACTAAATTAGCAGTAAAGGGTGTACAGGAATACAGGAGCTTCCTGCTGCTAGTCCCAGGATAGGTCCTACTTGCAAATATAGCATTTGTACCCCTCCTGAGGAGGACTTCACCTGGGTCTCCATTCTAGGCCCACTTCTGACAGCTGTTATAGATGTTACTATGAGAAACTCTCCAGGACCATGCTTCATACCCATCTTCCTGTCTTTCAGTGATAGCCCAGCCTTCTCTGCTTCAGTCTGTGTTCTGTTGCTGATTAATTCAGGCCACCCAAGATTCCTGCACTCTTCTACACTGACCACTGATGGTCCTTTCTAAAGCGGTGCTGAAATTAGCATTCTTGCTGTTGGCCTCCCTTCCTTTGCAGTCCAACTCTGGAACTGAAGAGCTAGAGGTTGGGAGGTTGATGTCTGTGTCAGCTGCAGTCCAGTTTGTGTTTGTATTGAACTCTGAGTTTTCTGCCTTTGAGCCCCTTGGAGAGAGGACTGACTCTGCCATTGTCTTTGACATCTTTGGCAAGACAACTCTGGTTTGGCTCCAGTTTGTCCTCTGTGCAGGTTGGCACTGAGATTTCTATGCCAAGTGTCCTGGGATCACTTCTGATGATGCCACTAGGCTTAGTGCCAGTGTTGCAACTGACGTTGACAAGACTTTCCAAGGATCTTGTGTCTAGGACATTCACTTCTGAGGGTCGTCTCCTTCCTATGCTTGAGCCCTTGAAAATTACTTGTAGAGACAGAAGAGCAAATAATTTCTTGCATGACCATCACTGTAGGTCTGAGATGGTTTCCTTTTTGGGGTCATCCTCCTTGGAAGATTCCCTAGCAGGGCAACTCGCTAAGCGAGCGTGTAAAATGTAACTTTTGGATACCCCCCCCCCCCATCCCGAGTGTCTTTAGCTGGGCTCATACAGTGTCGCGGAGTCCAACTAATTACCTGCCTGGTTGACCTCATGTTTCTGGAGATCCTCTTGATGATGCAGGGAAAGGGAGGTTGACCTGCTCACACACCATTGACTTCAGAACAAGTCATGCAGGAGGCCTTCCAGTCTCTCCAGTTGTCCTGCTTGATGGTTTTCCATACAGAATCATGGTACATGTGGCTGTGGGGACAGGGAAAAAAAAAGACCCCCCCCCCCCCCAGAACTGGAAATGTGGGACAAAAAACACTTGTTTTGGCAACCTTTGGAGGCCCTATGGTTCATCCCCAGGTAAAGAGTCTCTAGGTTTGGATTGCTTTGAAAAAAGGGCAGCATGGTCATGTACTTTATCTTTAAGGTTGCAAAGATAGCAGACCCATATGGTACAGTTTCTAGAGTCAGTCCTTGATGAGATTTCTTGTGGAGAAAGACTGGCACTGTTCTACAGAATAAACTTGCATTTCAGGTTGCCACCATTTCCACCATGTCTGACCTATTTAGCTTGCTCACAACACTGTGGAAGTTTTAGCGAGAGCAGTAGGCAGTGATATAATGATACACAGTCATGCCTGAATTCTCCTGACAGATTTCCAATAGAATTCCAATGCTTCCTTCTTTCCTTAATGCCCCTTCAAATGGCACCATTCTTTTCACACCATGAGTTAAGGCAAAGAAGAAGGTGATAGTGAGGTGAAATTCTCACGACTATTGATATCAAGTTCAAGGCTCAACATCACCCCTTTTGCATGGTATAGAAGAGCATACTTCATAAGTGTTTATTAATAAATATTGAGGAAACATTGGAATTTTTAAAAGGATATGAAAGTTTTAGATGAGTGATGGGGAATCATCCCTTTGTTGTAGACAAAAGAGCAAGGAAGTTAATAATTTTGCTGTAGAAAAATGTTAAGGGGTGCATTGCAAGATCTGTCAAATCTTAGTAGGCTCCTTTCCATTCTATAGCTGCAAATTTAATAATTTCCAATTTTTCTTTTTTAACCATAACATCACTTATACAGATTTTAATAGGCTTTTTTTTTTTGGTTAAAAAATACATATTTTTTTTTTATCAGAGGGTTGGTGATTTCAACACATTTGTTAAAAAAAAAAAAAAACAGTGAACTAAGGTGGCAGCTCAAAATTCAGTGCTTTTGAATAACCCTGGTTTGAATGAAAATGTAAATATCGCGTGTTTTTTAAAGCAAGACCTATATGGTGTTAGTTTGTTTTGCAATTTATTGCTGTTCATCGAATGCCTAATGTAATGATGTCATTGGTCTGAAGAAGTTCATACAGTTCTGTTGTGAATACAAGTGCTTAGCATTAAAGCATAGACTAATTGTTCCTGTTTTTGAAGTGTGGCCAGTGGTATCAAGATCAACTGCCAGTGAGGAACCAGTGTACCTTTGTTGGTAATAACTTCAAGGCAAGCACCAGCTCAGTGGCAGGAATATGGGTAACAGTCAGTTTTGTTGCATCCCACTTCAGGGGTCAGCAGCAAACTCCCTCTGGCCTTGTCTGACTGCCACAGTTTTCATTCTTCCACATGTGAAGCATCACATGCGAGTCCTCCAGTAGACCTTGGAGACTTGATAGAATGATTTTGCAGATCTAATTTTGACCTTAATCAGAATTTCTGAAGCATATAGGAGACCTCTAGATTGATAGCTCGTCAACACCAACTGATCTCTGGGCAGCGGTTTCTTCTTCCCAATCCCCTAGCCAGTCACTGTGGGTACCTTAGCCCAAAGATGGGATGGGCTTACTGTTTGGTTGCAGACAAAGGCCATTCTCCACAGAAGTACCTCAGATTAAGGACCTTTAGAAACCTTTTGTCTCATCTGATGGGCAGGCCTTCATGTCATAAGGTTAACTGCTTAATGTCTCCAATCATGATGATGGCTAGGGACTCTGCTTTCTGAGACCAAGTGGTCCGTATCTTTATTTCTGCCTAGAATCCAAGTGCTAGGAAATGTCCAATGATAGAGGGACATGTTAATTAGTTTGGGTGTTGGAGAGAAGTGGACCTTTTTTCTGCTTCGATTTCTACAGTTTTCAATACTAGTCAGAGGTTCTCTTAAGTTAAGGGCCACATGGCTGCTGCACCTAATTTCCTTTTAGGTACTCTGAATTCTTCTTCAGCCTTTCTTAACATTTGCAGAAATTTTCTTAGGGGTGCCTTTTTGCTTAGATCCCTGCTGAGAAAAACCTGTTCTGCCATGGGATCTTAACTTTTTCTTTGGAGAAGCATACTGTACCTCTTTTTGAGCTAGTAGCCAGGATGGACGCAGTTCCTCTTGTGGAAGAATATTTTCTGGTGGCGTTTACTACTCTGAGCTGAGTTTCTGAGCTACAGGCTTTGTTCCCACCTTACCCCATATTTTTACAAAGGCAATGATTTTATGCATTAGTCCTTCATTCATGCCCAAGATGGCTACTGAGACTAGTATTAACTATGCTGTCAGTCACCCATTGGTTTTCCTCAGTCACACTAATAAAGGAGAATATTTGACAGCTGATTTTTTGCACCTGAGACCATCCTTGTTCAGGTAGTGGCCAGAATGGGGAGGCAAGTCCTATAGGTCCATATGATGTTCTCCTCAGTTAGATCAAGGCTACCTAGTTTCCTACAGGCTCCTATGCCTACTCATCTGTTTTTCCGCTAGTCAGTTCCACAGTCAATGCCAGTGTTATCGGTGTCAGTGCCTTTAGCATTAGGTCACTCCTTTGGTGTCAGGGCTCAATACTTCTGTCATTGTCAACATTTTCATTGTAGAGCTTTGAGTTCTTGGCCTTCAAGGCTGTGGAAGACGGGACTCTGGCACTGATCTCTTTGGTGCCGAGAGTTGACTTGATGTCATCAAGTTTCCCAAACTGATTTCTGACTCCTTGGTTATGGTTGACTCCACTTTATCACCTCCTGACCAACCAACCTCACTTCCATCATCTTTTTCAAGTTTACTTCCAGTTCCAAGATGGAGACCAGAGTTCTTTTAACTGACCAAGACATCTAGTGCACTTCCCATGCCAAGTCTTGGGGGATCAGCTGTTAGTACTTTAGAATGCTGAGCAGGAAGAAGTGAAGAAATGGCTGCAGAAATTCAGATGGCAAAACAGTAATTCACTGAGTAAACTCAGTGACCGAATTAAGAATTAAAATAACTTGCTGGTTAGTGATTTTTAAAATGACTGAAAGACTTTTCAAAGAATGCCTAAAACTTCCTCATGCAAAGTCAGACATCATCCTCATCAGTCACCATCGCCACCTCATCTGCTAACATGTGCCAAAGTGCAGCTGAGAGCTGATGAGACTGGACAGGGCTTTACTAGCCTTCAGTGACCTCATTTCTTGGATACAAGAAAGAATTCAGTAAGAACTTGCAGAACTGCAACATGTTGCCTTGTGAGATACGCAAGCCTATGTATTTCTTCAACATTTCTTTTTAAATGAAAGACCTTTGCTTTGATAAAAGACTTCCATACTTTCTCAAAGGTTGTGGTAGAAGATGTAAGTAGTATATAGGTTCATAGGTTGGTACTAGGCTCTTGGCCCTAGGGCCTATGCAAGCCTAGCCATAACAATTCCCTGGATATTTCTTCCCAAAATATTTACTTCTCTGGACCCCTGTCTAGCAGGGCGACTGACATGATCCCCAGGGTGAATTTCCTATCTCCCATCCAATCAAGGTTCCTTTTGAGGAGGGCCAATGAGGTGCTCTGCTTGACATGTATGGGCAGTCTATTCCAGAGTATGGGGAGTCTCTGGGTCAGGAACCTATCTCTCCAGCATGTTTTGTTCATTGTGATGACAAGGTTTAGATCACTGGAGCGTCTGGCTCTGAGGGATTGGGATTTCTTTAAGTGGAGCATGTCCAACAGCTCAGGGTTTGACATGGCCTTGTATGTTAAGCAGAGATCACCTCTGAGTAGACGATGTGCCACAGAGTATAGCTGGAGTTGTTTTAGACGGTCAGCATATGGCATCTGCTTTAGACTTGTGATTCTTTTAGTGAGGTATTTCTGTGGCCTTTCCAACTGTTGCAGATGTCTTGTGAGGTACATACCAAACTGGGCATTATACTCTATAATGGGTCTAATGAGGGATGAGTACAATGGGACAGTGACCTCCTTTTTTCTGGATAAAAAGCCCTTCGTGATGAGGTGTGCCACATAGAAGGATTTCCTGACTGTTGTGGCGATGTGGTTATCGAAAGTGAGACCACTGTCCACCTGTGTCCCTAAGTCTGTCATCACACTTTCGATGTTTAGTGTCTTGCCACCTATGTGGTAATTCATGGGTACATGTATTTTTTCAAAGGGGATAACTATACATTTCTTGGTTTTATTTTCTTACTGTCGTGATTTTTTTTTAATGTCTAAAATTTTTTATAAGTTTTAAATAAATAAAAATGGGTTTATTGTACTTCATTTTCTATCTCCTAAATGTAAAAAAAATAGAAGGGGAGGCAGAAAGCGAGCAAGATAAGACTGTGAGCCCAGAGTGACCTGCCTACCCACTGTGCAAAGTCCAGTAATGTACTTAAGGAAGGCCTCCTAATGGAGGCTTGAAATGTCCCTGCTGGCCCCTCATAATGTCAGGATTTGTCCAGATTTCTGGCAGTACGAGGTTGAGAGGTATCGCCTAGAGGACAGAACCACTGGCCTGTGTGAGTGATGAGGCTGAGCTAGGGACTGGTACAAATCAGGACTAAAGAGACTGTTGAAAAAGGACCAAGTAAGTAAAAAGGTAAAACATGTTTTTTATCTTAGCTTGTATTGAAGAGGGGTATTTTTCCAAGTTGCATATAAATGTGAGTGCTGCATACCCAGGTACTTGAATGTGTTGGCAAGTGCAACTGAAAATTATGTGCTTAAGGGATAGCTATTTAGACTGAAATGAATGTGCTGTTTTCAGATTCATGTTTTTGTAACTGTTTAATATATGTTGCTTTTCAGCTGGTTGGTGAATTTGTAGAGGTCACCTGCATCAATCCAACCTTCATCTGTGAGCATCCACAGATCATGAGTCCGCTGGCTAAGTGGTGAGTGTAACTCGGGCTATGATAGTTTTGCGGCAGTTTGGGAGCATTGTTTTTTTCTAAAAATTGGGCTGGATCTGCTGTGGCTCCTCTGAAGTCAAGATTCTGCCACACTGATGATGTATTAAACTGATAATTTTTTTTCATCTCTTTGTAGTTATGATTTTCTGTTATTACATTACCATGAGTGGAAAGCAATTGAGATGCTGGTGGTGATGGAATCAAGAGGGCACTGCATACACTGCAAAGTCCTGATCAAGCGGAGATTCTGCTAAAAGTATTAGATTTATCAGGTTATATTGCTCATGGGATACAGCATGTCATATACTGATTATGCTGTTACATTGCCAACACTACTTGTGTAACTGTGCGTGTTGAATTTCTAGATTTCCATTTTTATTTTTTATGACCCTCTCGATCGTTCTACAACTTCTGGTGTCATCTGGAGAGTTTTGGATACCTGTAGTAGACACGCTTCTGAAATTCAGTATCTTGTCAAGTGAGCACTCGGTGCGTGGGGCTTTGGCTAATCTTGTCCCCTGTGAGTGCTCCTGCTCATCTCTGTAATAGTGCAGGGGTGGGTTGCACTTTGTATTTTGTGTAGGAATACCTGTGTAGGTGTCCAAGTTTGTCATTGCCACTGATGTCACCACTCTCCCAAGTCATAATGTAGTCTGTACTGTAGTCCTGTTCCAGTCAGTTGGTGAAATTATTATTGTGAGTATTATTCCTCTGTGCCTTTTTAAGAGTACATCTATGCTGTAGGTTTGTTGTGGAAGTAAAATTAATTTTCATTCCCCCCATCCCATCCCCAACAGCAGTGATAGCCCAAGCTCATTTCCACATGCAGATCAGTGTTTAGTGTTTTTTTTTTTTTTTTTTTTTTGCAGGCATTGGTACTACTACATAGATTTTATACTAAAATAAGTTGTGTTAACTTGGTAAAATGATGTGAAATGTCTTATCTTAAATTTTTTTTTTTTTTATATATATATATACAGGCATCGTTCTCGTAAGGGTCTAACAGAGCGATTTGAGCTATTCGTTATGAAAAAGGAAATCTGTAATGCATATACAGAATTGAATGACCCCGTAAGACAAAGGGAGTTGTTTGAGGATCAGGCTAAGGTACATGATTAATTATTGTGCCCTTTGATTTCAGTGCATGTATAAAGGAAAGATGGCCTGCGAGTGATTAAAAAAGTGGTATTAGCCTAGTGAGTTAAAATAGTGATAAAACTGGCTGTGTCTTCCTCCTCAGTTTGATTTCCACATGTTCCACTCACAGGCTTTTATGACTGAGCACATCAGTTAACTAGTTGCAGTGCTTACTTTCATAGATAAGTGCTAACCTTGTGGACCATTCTAAGTATAGCCAATTTCCTTCAAGAGTGAGAATAAAATCTTGTGTCTGTGAGGTATGCACCTTAACCATTATGCCAAACTCTAACTTACCTGAAAACAGACACTTATGTCAGTCTTGGTTAATGGGGAGTAAGATAAATATAAAAAAAAATGGTTTGGTAGATGTTTATAAAGGGTTTGTGTGTGTGCATGTGTACACGTGTATTTATTAGCTTTTTTAGTGGTTTGCTGCAAGACCTTTTTCATTTATGACTCAAGCGTAATGCACAATCCCATGTTGGGCAGTATAAGCTGTTAGACATTGTAAATGCTTCTGGTATGCTGTACACACTTACAAGCATGTGAGTCAAAGATTACAATGAAGAATGTAGAGAAAGCACTTGAACAGTGACTGCTGAGCAGTGTGGTGCTTAGTGGTAAGGTTTGTGACTCGTATCTCCATGATTTTGAATTCATTTCTGACCTTTGTTCACTGTTGTTGTTGAGATTCCATGTTATTGTATCATCTTTGGTTTTCCCAAAGTATTCCATTTTTTCTAAGTTCCATCAGTGTGATCGATGATTGGCGGCACTATGTCGATGTTCATCGTGTTACCCTGCTGCAGTCATCACACTTGGGTTATCCTGTCGTCAGGCGGTCCCGCAGTCGGCCGGAATTCCAAAGTCTTGGTCCTGCGTCGGTTGCTGTCGCTTCTTCCCTGACGTCAGTGCGCCAGGGGTATATATAATGCATCCGACGCCATTTTCTTCAGTCTTTCTTGCCGCACGGTGCCTGAAGCAGAACCAGTTCGCAAGTGCCGGTCGGCCGTCTCCTGAGATTTTTGAAGTCTAATTTCAGATCCGAAGTCTTCAATAAAGCTACGTACCCCGTTGTGGAAACTTTTCTTGCCTCAGACCGATGTCAAAAAAAGTTAACAATTGTATTTCTTGTGGGAAGCAAATACCTCATAAGGATTTTCATTCTTACTGCATACCTTGCCAAGGCCCAGAACACGACGTCACTGGTTGTCGTTTTTGTGCTAGGTCTAATAAGCGTACTATAAAAAGACGCTTTGATTTCGCACGACACTACTTCGGTAGAAAATTTAACTACACGATGCCTTCGGAGCAACCGACTACCGGCGTGCACAAAAAACGCAAGGATAAGGACAGGCAGCCTAGACCCAAGCCAGACTCCAAGGCCTCGGCTGGACCGGTCTCCGGTTCACCAGTCTTCAGTGAGGCTCCAACGCAGCCCCTGACTACTGCAGATTTGGAACCCGAGACCGCTTCGGAGCCTTTGGCGGAGAGTGCTAGGCCGACGCAGCCATTTTGTTTAGCCCCTACCGACGACACTGCAGAAAGAGATGTTGGTGCTGCAGAAACAACTTCTGTTTCTGAAGGCGTATTCAGACCTACAACGCTCACTATAAAAACGTATCCTAAGCTTAAGACTCCGATTAAACCTAAAAAGACTGCACTTCAGTCTCCAATTCAAGGCCCCATGTTTAAGAAACAGATGCTTAAAATGGCTGAAGATTTGATCTCTTTAATCAGGGGTTCCCAACCCCCACCCGACAAAAGGCCTAGACAAGAGGAAGATTATGCCTCCTCTGATCAAGTGTCTATTTCCTCAGGCTCCTCTGAGGACCAAGATTACTCCTTTTCCCCTTATGAAGATTCTGATGCTGAGGATTCTATTCCCTCAGCTTCTCCTCCTAAGGACTACTCTTTTGGGGAAACTTTACACACTATGAGGGAACATTTTCACTGGGAAGGACAGGACTACTCTGACTCAAAGAAAAGGCTCAGAGAGTTTCTTTTACTCCCCCAGCACAGACCACTTGCCATCCCCCTAGACATTGTGGATGATGTTTACTTAGAATCTAGTTTGAACCCAGATTCTCTGCCTCCTGCTCCAGCCAAACCAGACAGATACTATAGAGTGCCTGACTCCCACAAATTCCTTTATAAAAGCCCTGTTGCTGATCCAGAGACGATCTCCCAGGGTCCCAAAGGGGCTAAGGCTCTATGGCAAAACATCCTGTACCCTCTGAAAGGGACTCCAGAGCACTAGACTGGTGGGGGAAAAAGGTTTACACCTCAGCCACTCTAGCTATGAGAGCACTAAATTGCCAATTTCACATGCTAAAATATCAGCAATTTCTAATGTCTCAGTTAAAACAAAAAATGAGCACACTCCCTCAACAGTCTGAATTGAAAGAAATGCAGGATCTGTTGCATGCAACTGAACAGGTGGGCAAACATACTTTACAATGTGGGTTTGATTCTTTGGAGGCTTCCTGCAGAGCAGCTGTCACTGGGTCTGTTATACGTAGGCATGCTTGGTTAAAGGAACAAACTCTGCCTGGTCATGTTAAAGCAAAGCTTCTAGATGCTCCCTTACAGCAGGATGTTCTATTTGTAGTTAAAGCAGAAGAAGTCTTAAAGAAAATGGAGGATAAGGAAAAATCTATGCAGACAGTCAAAGATTTTCTACAGGTACAGCCCCCTCACTTCAGCAGAAATTGGCCAACAAAAAATTGGTCCTTTCCACCTACTGACAGACCACAGAGGGGTAAATACAGACGTCCAAGAGGCAGAGGACCACCACAAGCCCAATAAAAACCTCGACAATGGGGCACTACAACACAGAAGGGCGGAGAAGACAGGCCCCAAACTACCAGAAGGCAAACTCAATGACTTACACCTCATCTGGCCAAGCAACACTCTCTTGGCAGCTCCCTTGGGAGGAAAACCCGCACTTTTTTCAGACAACTGGCACATTGTCACAAAGGACAAATGGGTCCTAGACATAATTTCATGAGGATACAGATTCCATTTCCACACCTTGCTAATGAAAAGAGGAATGCCAAACCTGCCACAAAATCAATGGGCAGAGGCACAAAAACAAATTACAGCTCTCATGGACATGAGAGCCATTCAACTGGTACCTACACGGGAGCAAGGCCAAGGATTTTACTCAAGACTCTTTCTGGTCCCCAGAAAGGACAATGCCTGGAGACCTATTCTGGACCTTTCAATTCTAAACACCTTCTTACAAGTACCCATTCAAGATGCTAACACTACAGCAGCTTCTTCCCATGTTGGGCAAGAAAGCATGGCTAGTAACGTTGGACCTCAAGGAGGCATACCTGCATGTCCCTATCAGACAAAGTTGCAGAAGATACCTCTGTTTCATTGCAGGTTCAACCCATTACCAATTCTCTGCACTGCCCTTTGGCTTATCCACTGCACCCAGGGTCTTCACAAAATGCCTGGCACCAGTAATCGCATACTGCAGACAAAGAGGAATTCAAACATACCCATACCTGGATGACTGCCTCATCCAAGCAGAAAGCAAGGACATCCTCTTACAACATCTGGCTTTTGTAAAACATCTTCTAAGTTGCCTGGGCTACACAGTAAACGAAAAGAAATCAAAACTAGTACCCTCACAAAATATGACATTCCTGGGTGCCAGCTTGAATACAACGGCCCAGAAGGCTTATCTGATGCCAGACAAACAACTACAACTGACTCAATACTTCAAAACAATGGCAACAAAGATCCAACTCTCTGCAAGAAAAATTCTGCAGGCCTTGGGCTTCATGGCATCTTGCATACTACTAATACCATTTGCAAAGCTGCATATGAGGAAATTACAGTGGTACCTAAAAAGCGTATGGTCTCAGCACAGCCACAGCTTGGACACAATGATATCTCTCATTCCCTGCCTGCAACAGGAGTTTCTATAGTGGTCACAGGCATGTCACCTCAACAAGGGTCATCTTTCACCTTGCCCCCAGCCAGGCAAACTATGACAACAGATGCATCGGACTACGCCTGGGGGGCACACATGGCAGGACAGTGCGTTCAACACATATGGACTGCAGATCAAAGGAATCTGCACATCAATCAAAAAGAGATGCTAGCTGTACAGAATGCTCTGACAGCCTTCAAGAACCTATTACATCCAGGACAACTTACCATAAGGACAGACAACACCACAGTAATGTGGTACATAAACAAACAAGGGGGTACACACTCCTACCCTCTATGCAGGCAAGCAATGACCTTGTGGAACACAGCACTGGCTTACCAAGTTCAGTTACAAGCTCAATTCCTGCCAGGAAAAAAGAACACATTGGCAGACGACCTCAGCAGAAAATCATGGATCCCCACGAGTGGAAACTGGATCCACAAGTATTTGCAATGATAACTCAAAAATGGGGCCTTCCAGACGTAGACCTGTTTGCCAGCCCCCAAAACTATCAGCTAACAAAATTTTGTACAAGGACACTTCGCCATCAAGCTTGGAAAGTGGACACACTCTCATTCAGTTGGAGAAACCTGACAGTATATGCCTTCCCTCCATTGCCTCTCCTCACAAAGGTGCTTCTGAAAGTCAGAAAGGAGAGACCACGACTGATATTCATAGCCCCAGACTGGCCACGCCAGCACTGGTACCCACTATTAAGGAATATGGCCCAGGGCCCACCTTGGATTTTACCACAAATTGCCCATTTGCACACAGCAAAACAATCAGATTCTACACAGCCAGCTCAAAACCTTAAATCTGGCTGCATGGCAAATCACGTAAGCATCCAGCCAGCTCCTCTTTCCCAAGCAGTTATGGATGTTATTCTGGAAGCTAGGAGACCCAGCACCAGGAAGGCCTACTCGGACAAATGGAAAAGGTTTTGCGCCTGGAACCAAGCTAAAGGCCAAAATACACTTCAGCCTCACATGCCTCAGATTCTACAGTATTTAACTGAGATGTTGCACAAAGGACTTTCTTTTTCTTCCATTAAAATCCACGCATCAGCTATTTCAGCCCACTACAACACGGATCCACCCTTATTTTCACATCCACTTCTAAGGCAGTTCCTCAGAGGGGCAAAAAACATTAGGCCCCCCAGGAGAGCACCTACACCAACATGGGACCTCAATTTTGTTCTGGAAAAACTTATGCTACCTCCCTTTGAGCCAGCTTTCTCTGCAGATCTACAGTTTTTATCATGGAATACTGCCCTGCTGCTAGCAATAACTTCAGCCAGAAGAGTCTCAGAGCTGCAGGCACTAATGGCAGTGGAACCTTTCCTCATTTTCCATCAAGACAGAATTTCTCTACGAACTAATCCTTCCTTCATGCCTAAGGTGGTTTCCAGTGTGGCTTTAAATCAAACCATCCACTTACCCACCTTCTTCCCAAATCCACAGAACAAAGGAGAAAGACTCCTGCATTCCTTGGACATTCACAGGCAACTTTGTTACTACTTGGATAAAACTAAGGTTTTCAGAAAATCTGACCAGCTCTTTGTATCCTATGCTACAGCTTCACAAGGGAAGACTATCAAAACAAACCATTTCCAAATGGATAGGACATTGCATTCGTTTGTGCTATACCCATCATGGAAAACCAGTTCCTGCTACCATTAGGCCCCACTCTACCAGGGCAACAGCTACATCTACAGCCTTCCTCAGGGGGGTTCCAACCAAGGAGATTTTGGAAGCTGCAACTTGGGAGTTCAGTACACACCTTTACCAAACACCATCACTTACCACTTTACTCTAAGACTAGAGC
The DNA here is from genome assembly GCF_019279795.1 of Protopterus annectens. Classification (NCBI taxonomy): domain Eukaryota; kingdom Metazoa; phylum Chordata; order Ceratodontiformes; family Protopteridae; genus Protopterus; species Protopterus annectens. Next base: position 136,075,952 of record NC_056742.1, on the reverse strand, counting down.
TGGCTTCGTCACTGCAGTTCTGCAGGGCCTTCTAGCCTCCTCTAACCCTCTATGACTCCTCCACCCATCCTTAGCTTTGGGATTCTACCCAAGTGTGATGACTGCAGCAGGGTAACATGATGAACATAGTACAGTTTTGTACCTACCATAAATGTAGATGTTCGAGTGTACACCCTGCTGCAGTCCAGGTTACCCTTCCTCCATCCCCTCTGATCTGACTGGCTAAATCTCTACAATACCTTCCTGATGTATTTGCTTATAGCTGGAGGGATTTTGTGTTTGTGCTAAAATGTCTTAAATTGGTACTAATTACTGACCACCTTTTTGGGGGCACCTGACATCTGGGGCAAGAAAAACTGAAGAACATGGGGCGCACTGATGTCAGGGAAGAAGCGACAGCAACTGACGCCGGACCAAGACTTTGGAATTCCGGCCGACTGCGGGACCGCCTGACGACAGGATAACCCAAGTGTGATGACTGCAGCAGGGTGTACACTCGAACATCTACATTTATGGTAGGTACAAAACTGTACTTTCATATATGTGTTGCATTTTATCCTTGCTTTTGTGCTATCAGTCAGAGCTAAAAAGAGTCTGAGAAGGAACAGGTCACTTAACAAACAAGTTAAAATTAAAATTATACATTCATCTTGATGTTTTATAGTAACTATACCTCAGATTAGCTTATGTTTACATTCCACAACTAAGAACCATGGTCTGGAGCTTTTCAAAAATCCATTACAGTACTTTGTTAATTTTATTTATACTGGGTCATTGTAAACTGGCTCTGTAATATAAATTTCATCAAAACAATCATTACTTTTGTGCTTTCATAAATGAATGAAATTTAACCAGAGGTCCAAAGTCGAGACTTCATCCAAACTTCTACAGTAATCAAACATCCTCATTCAAAGCATGACGTTACTTCTCACATGGAGGATGTCAGCAGGAAACATAGCTGTAAACAGCATAATCTACACCATTCTCATTTTATTTTGTAGTTGGATTTAAATTACCTATTTTGTATGAGATGTATCTGTTCTTTACAAGCAAAGACTGATAGATTAGTTTAGTCTTTTACACTCAAGTGTTAATGACAGTTCCAAAAAAAGTCACCAGCTAATATGGCCATGGGAGGCAGATTTCCCCCTAAGGAGTACCATTTTCAATGCTTGTTTTGTCTTTGTGAAGAGCATGATGTAAGCAGTTTTGAGTTTACTAAGATTTGTAACACTAAATCTTGTTAAAAAGGGCTAGACTTCATGGAGATTTTGTTGAACAAGTTCACTGCAGTGGGATATGGGACGTCTGTTTCTACAATTAAGTCCACACCATAGGAGCCTGGATGCTTTCTTTAAAATAACTCATCTGATGTTGTAAATCTTTATTCATTCCTTACTGTTAGGACTTCAGTTCCATCCTCAGAACCGACACTGCTGGTACCAAGCTCGTGCCAACCAAAAAACTCTCAGCTAAGACTTGCACACAGTGCCCCTCTCATAGTCTCGCCAGATCTCGTTTGGTGCATTCCTCGTCAGATGTGCCAAGCCTTCTCTCAGCGAAGTGTAGCTTTTTTGTGGTTATTTCGAGTCTTTAGTGTTTGTTTGACAGTTTTTATCATCTAAAGTTATTTCTCACCTCTACCTGACTAAACCCTGCCCACTACCTTGGTAGTTTTTTCGTGCCATCATTGGTAGTACTCCCTCTCTCCCTGCCTTAGTAGGCCTTCCTCTTACCTTTTTGGTATTTCTTAGTACCATTGTTAGTACGCTTTTCCTGCTTATCAGTACATAAAAAAGTGCTTTCTTTCACTATCCTGTCTCTTGTTGCTATATATAGCTTGTTGTGTGGTAGTACTAGTGTGTTATAATGGCGGATAAGGCCAAGCTTGGGTTCAGGCAGTGTGATAATTGCAGGCGTAAGATGCCCAATTCTGACGGTCATGCCCGGTGTGTTTATTGTGTGGGCATTGACCACCTTAATGTTTCTTGTGACATTTGTTCTAGTTTCAGCAACAGTACATTGGCTGAACGCAAGAACAAGCTTAGTTTAAAGGGTATGCTGAAATCACCCTTCACAGAGGTTCTTTCTGGGACGGAGGTCTCACCACCTCCTAAGCATAAGGACATACAAAAGCATAAGAAGAAATGGAGTCTTTTGGTTCCGACATCCCATTCCTCCTCGGATCCGAGTTGACACCGGGCTTCTTCCGCGCCGTCGACGCAGACAGCTTCGGCACCAGGGTTACCTGTCTTCTCCCTCAGTGCCGTCCTTGATTCTGACTTAGACTCCTTCCACTTTACCGGCCTCGGCACCATCCCCCACAGTGCCGACTTTGTTTATTGCACAGGCTCCGACCACTGTACCTGCATTGGTACCATCCCCGGCCACGGTGCCAATGGCTTACACTGCTCACTGGTAACGACACCTTTAGTTCCAAAGGTCGAGCACCTTCCCAGAACTAGGTATTCTCCATCTTATGTCCCCTTTTTAGGACAACAATTTAGTCTATTTTAGACTTTCCATCGGCAGCATCCTTCAGATCCACCAGGAGTCTTTCGGAACAGGATGTAGTGAGGGTTGTGGACCAGCTTCTGACAGCTAGAGGATTAACCACCCAGACCAGGTCTTCCCTACCTCTTGGAACGGAAGCTCTCACGGTGTATTCTCCTGTCTATCCTCCTCCGACCTCCACCCAGGTTTGGCAATCCCGGATGGCACTTTTTGATCACTTAGGTTTTGCTTTATGATCAGACTACACCAACCGTGGGTAAATCCTACATTACGCATACCCAATCTTGGGGTATTGATAAAACATAATGCACTTGTATAAGTATGCGCAAGTTCATTGTTGCACCAAAGGTTCCCACCCAACATTCTCATTTCCCTGGATTGTGTTGATTTGGGGTTTCTGTCTATCGGGAGCAGTTTTGGATATCATAAATGGTTGAGGAAAGTTCACTGATGCTACTTTAGTGACAGTGAAGTTTTTATTTTTCTGTACTGTTGAGCAACCTCAGAATTGTTATATGAAGTGTAGGGGGGTGGAGGCTTTCTCCCCTGCAAAAAAAAAAACAAACTTTTTTTTCATTTTTTTTTCAATGAAACTGCTTTCATTTGGTCGCCATGTATCCGTTGATTTCTTGGTTAGCTTCCATACCTCTTAAGTTCACAAAAATGTTAGGCAAGGGAATCAATCCTTCTTTCGGATACACTCTTCCATATCACCCAAGTTAGTTTAACAGGCTTCTCTAGGAGTAAAAGAGGAACTAGCATTGATAAGTTCTGGCTGCTTCCACAAGACTATTAATTACATTTGTTTGTGAATTATTATTCATAAAATGAAAAAAACATTTTGCAGGCTACAGCCTTTATTCTGCTGAGCATCATACTAACATTCTTAGTTTGAGGAGGAGACAAACACCACCCAGTAGATGTCCAGCAGCTGTAGAAAGTCAGGCCAAGTGGTGTAGTATTTTTCAAAGTGTTTATATGGAATAGTGCAGTGTGACATTTTACTTGCTTTTTATTTATTTATTTTTTTAACAAAATGATGTCCTAAGAAGGTAGACATGTTTTTTTCTGGGATAAAGGGCAGAAGCTAGACATGTATATTTACTGATTTTAATGGGTAATGTCCTTGATACAGTCTTAAGACTTTCTTTCTCAACTGTAGGCAAAGGATGCTGGAGATGATGAGGCCATGTTTATCGATGAAACTTTCTGCACAGCCCTGGAGTATGGCCTTCCTCCAACTGGCGGCTGGGGTATGGGCATTGACCGACTGACAATGTTTCTCACTGATTCCAACAACATCAAGGTATGCCAGATTGGAGGGGGGGGGGGCACATGTGAGGTGACCTTTTTCAGTACATTAAGGGCCTAGAAGGCTATTTCATTATCTGCTGATAAACGAAAGGATGTATGCATTGTTTGTATTACTGCATTTTGTGTAGTATGATCTGTAAGTGTAGTATGATCTGTACATCACTGGACTTTGAGTGGGTCTCTGCAGTCTCATGCCCACTGGAGGGCTGTGCAAAGAAGTATGCTAATAAATGATACAGGTAAGTGAAAAGTCGACTGTGGCTGTGGTTATATATTGAGCAACTGAGAAACTGGCTTTTGACTGTGCTAGTGACAGATTAACATTTCCTGTTGAAAAGGGCAGTCATTTTTATGTGGCTATAGGGTACTGTATTAGTTAAAAAGATGAACATTTGCAAAGAATTAGAAATGTAAAGTTGAAGTAACCCAGTGCGTAGTAGTGGTTCTGCTAAACACCATCTTGGAATGTTAAATGAGTTTTTGAACTACTTGTGGTGATTTGAACTGAGGGCACCCTGTAAAGGTCTAAAGAGCACATTTTAGGAGCAGTGTCTGCTAAAGAAAAAATCAGTGGCACTCTTTAGTAGATTCACTGTTGAATTTTCTCTAATGCAGTCTCCAGTTTACCTGCTCTTTTTCTTCCCTCAACTAGCATACTTAAGTTTGTGTGTGCCTTATCTCAGTACTTGTAATGGTATTAGTGCCAAACTGGAGTTCACCAGGCTTCTTCATGCATCAGTTCATTTCAGTAACTAATGTAGTAAAGCTTTTGATACTGGCATTCATCATGAAAATGTTCATGTTCAGTATGTAGGAAGTACAGACTATCAATGTGTTCATGTGGCTACTGCATTACAAGCTGAGGCCCATGAAATCATTGTTTGTCCTTTCTGGGGAAGGATGGTGGAAAAGAAGGGCTAATAACTGTCAACTTCTTTGGAGGTTAAGTCCGGTTCACAGAAGGAATCAGGGGCACTCTTCTTCACCAGCTCACCCTCAAACAGTAGCAAGTCAAGCTTGAGCCCATTAAGAGCCCCCCACCCCAGCAGCTACTGTAGGGGAGTAAGTTCTGTGTATGTTCTGGTCAAGGGTTCAGAGCTGTCCCATGTGACCAGCTTGCCCCTGTGGAGTGCTCCCTTGAGTCTGCATGTTAGGGTTTAGTGGGACAGGGGACTCATCTCTCCATGTCTTCCATCTTTGTCCATCAGAGTTCATTGATCGGGATGTTTTTGGAGACCTGTCTTAACAGGAGACTCTGGACAAGGTTGCCTGTGTTATCAAGATGTCCTATTCTAATGTTGCAGTATTTTCACATGTGGGATCCTCTGCCTCAGGCGACCCAAACATCCGGCTCATATACCAAAGCTTAAGTCTGGCTGCTATAAGGTGCACACGACCATAAACTGTGGGTCGTAAATGTGACGTCCGCTTACACAAACGTCAGAACTTCTCTGCTGGAGTCTAACATCAGCTTGCTTGTTCTGCTCCGCACTACTTGCTTTGTTGAAGATAAGTAGTCTGTTGGAGAATCTTTCCTTATTTTTTGACTAAGCTTAAGTTGCTGTTTATCTGTTGTTAGCTGATTCCGTCCATGTCATCTAGGAAGGGAAAATGTAAGTGCAGGTGGCAAATTCCACACAGAGACGCACATGACCTCTGCTTGTTTTGCTTAGGGTCATCCCATGATCATACAGCATGTAAAATCTGCCAGTCGTTTGTCCCTAAGACCCTGCACAGCTGTCTGGCAGCCCTCAAACTGTTTGTAGAAAGCCAACGCCTGAAGCACCTTGCCCTCAGTATGGATCCTGAATCGGCTATCCAGGCGGAGCCACCTAAAAAGAAGGCCAAGGTCTCTAGGCCTGACTGCGCCTCCGACTTTGGATGTCCTTCCAGTCTAGGGGCTGAGGAACGTCCGATGGGACTGGTGACTTTGGCGGGTACCATTTCGGAAGCTGCCCTTGTTTCTCCAGCCAGCATGTCCGCGAAGGTTTATGTGACATTTATCTCCACCAATGTTGGGGGGGGGGCAGCTCACCCATACAGCCGCCATTTGCCGTTTCCGAGGAAGGCACTGTGACCCCAGGCCTGACATCTGATACCAGGCCTTTAGCCTCTCTGACATCTCAAAAGACTCCTGTCAAAAGAGAAACAAAAGATTAGGCATTTATCTCCCCCAGCAGAAGATCAGCCTGACTGGTAGGTATTTTCCTAGTCACTGATTCAGGCCTTCATGGCCCTGAGGCCTACTGCCTCACAGACTCCTGCTCTGACAACTTTAAGTCCCAGGCTTGCTTCTGCTAGCTCCATACCACCCCCACAGACTCGAAAGGAAGATTCTTCTTCCTCTGATGAGTCTCACTTTTGCCTCCCAGTTGGCCTCTTGCCTGGAATACTGCTCCCCAGATGAGAATCCCTTGGAAGGGAACTCCCCACCAGAATATGTAACTTTTGTGGAAACTATCTCCAAAATGAGAGAATATTTCAAGTGGGATTCTACACAAATAACTGAGGTGCAGAAGAAATAATTTGAGCTTCTGCAGATGGAGTCCCCCTGTCCTTCTGCTATTCCTCCTGTGATTCCTGCATGTTTGGACGCCTTTGTCTCTGCTTCCAAGATCCCAGAATCCCAGCCACCGGCCCCTAAAAGGCCAGACAGGGTCTACAAGGTTCTTCATGATTACAAATGTCTTATCCAGCCTCCCATGGCAGACCCTGCTGTGATTGCTGTGGCAGCTGACAGACAATCGATCCCATCCTGTTCTCTGCTGCCATCAGGTAAGGGCAGTAAGTTGATGGACAGACTAGGAAAGAAGATTTACACTTCCTCAACTCGGGCCTTTAGGACCATCAATTACCAGACTCGTACAGTAAAATATGCCCTAGGCCTAGTTTTCCAGACATCTATTGTACTCTCCTCTATACCCGACTCCCCAACTAAAGCCTCAAGTTGCCTCAAAACTTTGCTTAGCAGCACACGTAGCCAGGCATTCAATAAAATACAGCTACAATGCTGCTGAAGCCTCAGCCAGATCAGCTGCATCTGCATCTGTTTTGCATAGGTATTCCTGGCTCAGACTTCAACCTCTGCCAGATGACTTCAAAAACAAGATCTTGGATGCCCCCTGGACAAGTTCTTTTTCGTAAGCAATCTGCAGAACTTTTCAAAAATCTGCAGGAAAAAAGCAAAGCACTACAGGATGTTCTTCGTGTTTCACTGTTGCAGTCATTACATTTGGGTAATCTGCTGGCAGGTTGCTCTCAGTCAGCCTGAATATCAAGTCTTGGGTCCTGCGTCGGTTGCGGTCTCCTCTTCCATGACGTCAGATCATCAGGGGTATAAAACATGCGGCCGACACCATTTTCTTCAGTCTTTCCTGCTGCACAGTGCCCGAAGGAGAAGCAGTTCGCAAGTGCCAGTCGGCCGACTCCTGAAATTTTCACATTCGAGTTTCAGAACCGAAGTCTTCAGTTTGTTGCGGAAACTTTTTCTTGCTCCTTACCGATGTCAGTAAAAGTTAATAATTGCATTACTTGTGGGAAGCAAATACCTCACAAGGATTTTCATTTGTACTGTATTCCTTGCCTAGGCCCAGATCGTAACGTACCTTGCTGTCGGTTTTGTGCTAGATTTAACCAACGCACTATTAAGCGTCTATATCTTTGCTTCAAAATATTTTGGAAACAGATTTAATTACCCTGAAATGTCGTCGGATAGCAATCCGACTACCGGAGTTCACAAAAAATGCAAAGAAAAGGACAGAGACAGACCGTCGATGTCCAAAACCGACGATGAAGCTTCTCCTAAGCCAGTCACCGGTTCCTCCGGTACTCAGGCAATTTCGCAGCCCCTGATACCCGCTACTTTTGAGTCACAGGCCTCTACCAAGGCCCATGCGGAGTCCGGTATGCCATGAGATTCTCTGAGTATTGTACCCGCGGATGTCTCTTCCCTCGGATGGGTCCAGAGCCGCTGAGCATGAACCGGCTTCTGAGGGTGTTTTCAGGCCTCAACATTTCTATATAAAACCAACGCCAGCTACAAAAACAACTTCTAAGGCTAAAAAACCGACGCATGAGCCACGTGCTCAGGCCCCTGTCCCTAAAAAACAGATGATCAAAATGGCTGAGGACTTAATTACCTTGATCAGGGGTTCCCAACCCCCTCCTGATCAGAGGCCTAGGCAAGACACTGATTATGAATGTTCAGATACAGGTTTCTATTTCTTTTGATTCCTTTTCTGATCAGGAATTTTGTATACCACTCTATGAGGATTCAGATGCAGAAGAATCCATCTCATCTGCATCTCCTCTTGATTATTCTTTTGGAGAAACCTTGCATACTTTGAGGGGACATTTTCATTGGGTGAGTCAGGATTTCTCTCAATCAAAAAAGAGGCTTAGGGATTACCTTCTTCCTCAGCATAGGCCTTTGGCTCTACCTCCTATATTAGACATTGTAGATGTGTTTTCGGAATCTAGCATGGCTCCTGATTCCCTACCTCCGGCTCCTAGTAAGCCAGACAGATATTACAGGGTCCCTGACTCCCACAAATTTTTATTCAAAAATCCTGCTGCTGACCCTGAAACTATCTCACAGGGTCCCAACGGTGTAAAGGCCTCTACAGCCAAGAATCCTATCCCCTCTGATAGAGATTCCAGGGTGCTGGATAGATGGGAAAAGAAAGTTTATACATCTGCAATCTTGGCAATTAGGGCTTTAAACTGCCAGTTTCATATGCTTAAATATCAACAGCATGTTATGGGATTATTGAAACAGAAAATGATGTTGATTTCTGAATGTGTGGACAATAAAGAATTACAGGAATTATTGCATGCAGCAGAACAGGTTGAAAAGCTTACTTTGCAATGTGGTTTTGATTCCTTGGAGACCTCTTGCAGGGCCGCAGTTACTGGATCTGTGATTAGAAGGCATGCCTGGCTCTAGGAACAAAATTTGCCTAGTCATGTTAAAGCTAAATGGTTGGATGCACCTTTACAGCATAATACTCTGTTTGGTAATAAGGCAGAAGAAGTTTTAAAGAAAATGGAAGGCAAAGCTAAATCTATGCAAACTGTAAAAGATTTCTTACAAGTGCAGCCACCCAGATTCAGTAGACACTGGCCTACAAAAAATGGTCCTTTCCTATGTCCAACAGAGCCTCACAAGGCAAATCCAAGCACTCAAAAGGCTCTAGATACCAACCACAGGGTTCTTACAGGTCAAAGCAATGGGGTGCCTCTACCTCCAAATCTGGAGGAAACAAAGCACAACCCTACAGTAAGCAGTCTCAATGACTTACCTCTGCCATCACCAAGCACTTATCTTTTGGCAGCCCCCTTGGGAGGAAAATTAGCACGTCATGCTCAAAATTGGCAGTTAGTAACCCAGGACAAGTGGGTATTAAACATAATATCTCAGGGATGTAGATTTCATTTCCATACTTTGCCAGTTCCAAATGGTTGGCCAGATCTGCCACAAAATCAATGGGCAGAGGCATAGAAACAAGTTACGTCCCTCATGGATATGGGGGCTATTCAACCAGTACCAGAACAGGAAAAAGGGCAAGGGTTTTATTCAAGACTGTTCCTGGTACCCAGAAAAGACAATGCCTGGCGTCCAATACTGGATTTATCGATTTTTAACACATTCTTGGACATCCCAAATTTCAAAATGCTGACTTTACAACAACGTCTGCCCATGCTGGGCAAGAACGCTTGGTTAGTAACTCTAGACTTAGAGGCATTCCTGCATATCCCAATAAGGGAATCGTGCATAAGATCCATCCGCTTCAAGGCTGGTTTCATGCATTCTCTGCACTGCCCTTTGGCTTATCTACTGCACCCAGGGTCTTTACAAAGTGCCTGGCACCAGTAATTGCATTTTGCAGACAAAGAAGCATACAAATCTATCCTTACTTGGACGAGTGTCTCATTCAAGTAGAAAACAAGGACATTCTTCTTCAACATCTGGCGTTTGTAAAAAGGATTCTAACATGCCTAGGGTACACAATAAACAAAAAAGAAATCACAACTGGTACCCTCTCAAAAAATTACATTCCTGGGTGCAAGCTTGAATACAACTGCCCAGATGGCTTACCTCACGCCAGAGAAACAAAGGCAGCTGACTATTTACTTCAAACAGATGGCAACAAAAACCCAGTTATCTGCAAGACAAGTTCTGCAGGCTTTGGGGTTCATGGCATAATGCATTCTACTAATTCCATGTGCAAGACTGCATATAAGGAAACTACAGTGATATCTGAAAAGTTTATGGAGTCAGCAATGTCACAGTCTGGAAACAATGATCCCCCTCATTCCCTGCCTACAACAGGAGTTTCTTTGGTGGGCAGAGACATGTCACCAGAACATGGGACGGTCTTTCACTCTACCCCCTGCCACCCAAACCCTAACTACAGACTCATCAGACTATGCTTGGGGAGCCCACCTGGCAGGGAGATGCATTCAGGGCATATGGAGCCCAAAACAAATGCATCTGCATATCAACCAGAAGGAGATGTTAGCTGTTCAGAATGCCCTGACAGCCTTCAAGGATTTACTTCATCCCGGACAACTATTGATAAAGACAGACAACACCACGGTTATGTGGTACATAAGCAGGGGGGTACACATTCCTACCACCTTTGCAGACTAGCCATGGCATTGTGGGACACAGCCCTGACTTACCAAGTACATCTTCAAGCTCAATTCCTGTCAGGAAAGCAAAATATTCTGGCAGACGATCTAAGCAGAAATCTAATGGACCCTCACGAGTGGAAACTGGACCCACTCAGCATGATAACAGAGAAATGGGGGAGTCCAGACTTGGATCTATTTGCCTCTCCCCAAAATTATCAACTGGACAAATTCTGCACAAGGACTTATCACAGACAAGCATGTAAAGTGGATGCCCTATCCTTCAGTTGGAAAAAACTATTAGTCTATGACTTTCCTCCTCTGCCTCCTCTCCTCAAGGTCTTACCAAAGGTCAGACAGGAAAAAACAAAAATGATCCTAATTGCCTCGGACTGGCCTCGCCAGCACTGGTACACAATTCTAAGGAATAAGTCTCAACTCCCTCCTTGGTACTTGCCCTCAAATACCTCATCTACTGTCTCAGCAGAGCAATTAAATTCTGCATAATCAGCTCCAAACTCCGAACCTGGCAGCGTGGCTGATCATGTAATTATTCAAACACCACCTCTCAGTAAATCTGTGATGGATGTCATTTTGGAAGCCAGAAGGCCTAGTACTAGAAAATCTTATGTTGATAAATGGAAGAGATTCAAGCACAGGGAACACGGACCCAGCAAAGCCAAATATTCCTCAGATTTTACAATACTTGACTGAGATACTTGATAAGGGCCTATCTTTTTCATCAATAAAAATTCATGCCTCTGCCATCTTGGCTCATTAAAACACAGAGCCTCCCATCTTTTCTCATCCTCTGCTAAAACATTATCTTAGAGGGACCAAAAATTTAAGGCCTCCCAGAAGATCACCAACTCCTGCATGGGACCTCAATTTTGTGCTGAAAAAGCTCATCCTGCCTCCTTTTGAACCAGCAGCTACTGCGGATGTAAAGTTTTTATCTTGGAAAACAGCTTTCCTTCTGGCAATCACTTCAGCAAGAATGGTTTCAGAACTACAGGCCCTCATGGCTGTGGAGCCTTTTATTACATTTCATCCAGACAGGGTGTCCCTCAGGACCAATCCTTCCTTTATGCCTAAGGGTGGTATCCAGTGTGGCTCTTAACCAAACTATTCACCTGCCAACTTTTTACTCAAATCCACAGAACAGGGGGGAGTGGGTTATGCATTACTTGGACGTACACAGACAACTAAATCTACTTAAAAAGGACCAAATCTCTAAGAAAGTCTGAGCAACTACTGGTGGCATTTGCTGCAGGATCAGAGGGGAAGGCTATTTCAAAGCAGACTGTGTGGATAAGCCACTGCATACGTTTCTGCTGCTTGCATCATGGTAAACCGGTGCCCAAAGAAATCAAGTCACATTCCACCAGGGCTTGCATCTACCTCAGCAGCTTTTCTCAGAGGAGTTTCAACCAAAGACATTCTAGAAGCTGCTACTTGGAGCTCTGTTCATACATTTACAAAGCATTATCATTTGCCTCTCTTCTCTAAGTCCAGGGCAGGCTTTGCCACTGCAGTTATGCAGGGCCTTATAGCCCTTCCTAATGCTATTTAGCTCCATCCGCCCATCCATAGCTTTGGGAATGTAATGACTGCAGCAGTGAAACGCAAAGAACATAGTACAGTTGTGTACACTTACCATAAATGTACATAGTACAGTTGTGTACACTTACCATAAATGTAGATGTTGGAGTGTATTCACTGTTGCAGTCCGGGTTACCCACCCATCCATCCCACATGTTCTTCATCTCACATTGCTGCAGTCCTTACACTTGGGTAGTCCGCTGTCCTCGGTCGGCCCGAATATCAAAGTATTAGGCTGACGTCGGTCAAGGCGCTTAAGACTGACATCAGGACGTCAGGGTACAAATGCGCATGACCGACGTCATATCCTCAGTCTTTTTTGCCGCATGGTCCGATGCAGAAGCAGCGTTGCAAGTGCCGTTCGGCTCTGAAATTTTCAATTCGAGTTTCAGACCGAGTCAAAGTTGGCTAAGTACCCGTGGGGAATATTTTAGTTTTTCTTGCCTCAGTGGTTTACCGGATGTCAGAAAAAGTGAATAACTGTATTTCTTGTGGGAAACGGATACCGCATAGAGATTATCATACTTTGTGTATTCCTTGTTTGGGGCCTGAGCACGACGTTGTTGGGTGTCGCTTTTGTGCTAGGTTCAATAAGCGCACTATTAGCGAAGGTTAGATTGTGCCAGGTTGGTCTTGGAAGCGGTGCAATTATAATATGCCGCCGGATGCTCCGACGCCCGCTTCAAGAAGCGCAAAGACAAAGCAGCTAAACCCAGGCAAGAAGAGTCGTCCGGACGCCGGTTCTTAGAGGTGTCAGTGGAACCGTGGTTCGCCGAGGTTTCTCTGGAGTCCCAGGGGAGACTTTGTTATTGCAGGATGTGGCCTCTCAGGAGGCAGGTCAGGCTGAAGGGGCTTCTCAGGTTACTGTACTCCCTCCCTTCCTAGGGTGGTTAGGCCCTCTCCTTCTGTTTCCAAGGCTTCCCAGGCCAGGTTTAGCTTCTGTTGGTGTCACTCCTAGTTCATCAGGATCTGTGCCCAAGAAGCACATGCTTAAAATGGCAGAAGATTTAATTACTTTGATTAGAGGTTCTTTGCCCTCCGGATAAGAGGCCTAGGGTGGAACCAGAGTTGGGGAGTTTTGAGCAGGCTTCGGATGTTTCAGAGTCTTCGGCTGAAGACTTGCAGGAGTATTCTCCTTATTCTGATTCTGATGTGGATGATTCTACTCCTTCTGCTTCTCCTCCAGAGGATTTTTCTTTCTCAGAGACTCTTCATTCCATGAGGGAACATTTTAAGTGGGAAGGTCAGGACTTCTCTGATTCCAGGAAAAGGCTTAGGGAATTTTTGCTTTTACCCCAGCATAGGCCTTTGGCTATACCTCCTGTTCTGGATGTTGTGGAAGATGTGTTTGCAGAGGCTTCACTTAATCCTGATTCTTTGCCTTCTGCTCCTGTTAAACCGGATAGGTATTACAGGGTGCCTGAAGCTCATAAATATCTTTATAAGAGTCCTAGGGCAGACCCAGAAACTGTTAGTCAGGGACCTAAGGGTGTCAAGGCCTCTGTTGTAAAAATCCGTTCCTCCAGATAAAGAGGCCAGGGCTTTGGATAGATGGGGAAAGAAAGTCTATACTTCTTCCACCTTAGCTATGAGGGCTTTGAATTGCCAGTTTCACATGTTGAAATATCAAAACTATCTGCTTTCTCAATTGAAGTCTAAGGTAGATGCTCTGGAAGGTATTGAGTGTAAAGAATTACAAGATTTGATACATGTTTCTGAACAGGTGGGTAAGCATTCTTTACAATGTGGTTTTGATGCTGTACAGGCCTCGTCTAGGGTGGCTGCCACTGGGTCAGTTCTTCGCAGGCACGCCTGGCTGAGGGATCAGAATTTATCTGACCATGTTAAGACAAGAATTTTAGATGCTCCTTTACAGTCTGATGTGTTGTTTGGTTCACCTGTGGAGGCAGTCTTAAAGAAAATGGAAGACAAGGCTAAGTCTATGCAGACTGTTAAAGATTTTTTGCAAGTTCAGCCTCCGAAGTTTAGTAGGAATTGGCCTGCTTAAGGGGTGGACGTACCCTTCTTATGATTCACAGTCTAGGAGTAGATCTAGACGTGGTAGGGGCAGAGCTCAGGGCTCTTTCAGGCCTAGAACAGGGAGTTCACCTGCACAGTCTTCGGTGAGGGCAGGGGGCAGTCCTTTCGTAAACAGGCCCAATGACCTACCTTTTCAGCTGCCAGAGCCTTCTCGTCTGGCAGCACCTTTGGGAGGAAGGTTGGCACTCTTCAAGGAAAATTGGAGTTTAATTACCCAAGACAGATGGGTATTGGATATCATACACCAAGGTTACAAGTTTTATTTCCATACCTTGCCTCCTTTCAAAGGCATGCCAGACGTTCCTCCTCAGCAAAGAATAGAGGCTCACAAACAAATTTCTCTGCTGCTTCAAATAGGGGCCATACAGCCGGTCCCTCTGCCAGAAGTGGGCCTAGGATTTTATTCTCGCCTGTTCCTAGTACCAAAGAAGGGGAACACGTGGAGACCAATTTTGGATTTATCTATCCTCAACACTTATCTGGACATTCCCAAGTTCAAAATGTTGACGCTACAACAGCTTTTACCTCTGCTGGGCAAAGATCACTGGATGGTGACTCTGGATCTCAAGGAGGCTTACCTTCATGTTCCTATCAGGCTAAGTTGCAGGAAGTATCTGCGTTGGCTGGGACTTCTCATTATCAGTTCTCTGCATTGCCCTTTGGCTTATCTACTGCCCAGAGTGTTCACGAAAGTTCTGGCTCCAGTGATAGCTTTCTTCAGGCTAAAAGGAATACAGATCTATCCTTATTTGGACGATTGCCTGATTCTGGCTCAAGGAAGGAAACTTCTTCATCATTTGCAATATGTGATAGCAGTGCTAAGATGCCTGGGGTATTCTGTGAACGAAATAAAGTCCAGTCTAGTACCCTCTCAGGACATGTGCTTTCTGGGTGTGAGACTGAATACAGCATCCCAGATGGCCTTTTGACCCCGGACAAACAAAAGAATCTTTCCCTTTACTTCCATCAATTGTCTCATCAGTCCAGGCTGACTGCAAGGACAGTCCTTCAAGCCTTGGGGTTCATGGCATCTTGTATTCTGGTGCTTCCCAATGCCAAACTGCATATGAGGAAGCTACAATGGTATCTCAAAATGTATGGACACAGCACTGCCAGGATATGGACACTGTCATTCAGATAATACCTTGCATTCAAAAGGAATTTTGTGGTGGGCTCAGGAATGTCACCTAAACAAGGGACTCTCTGTGACCCGGCCAGAGGCGAGTCAGATTCTAACGACAGATGCCTCAGACAAAGCTTGGGGAGCTCATCTAAATGGAAAGTGGATACAAGACACGTGGCCTGCCAGACTACAACATCTACATATCAACTTGAAGGAGATGTTAGCAGTCCAATTAGCATTAATAGCTTTCAAGGATTTACTTCTTCCAGGGCAGGTGTTGATTCTAACAGACAACACAACTGTCATGTGGTACATCAACAAGCAAGGGGAACACATTCTTATCCTCTATGCAGGCAAGCAATGATTTTGTGGGAGACTGCTCTCAGTTTACAGCTAAATCTTCAGGCAAGGTTTCTGCCGGGAGCACAGAACTCCTTAGCAGATGTGTTGAGCAGACGATTATGGATCCCCACGAGTGGAAATTGGATCCTCATGTATTTCAGAAATTGACAGTGTCATGGGGAACTCCAGACATAGATCTGTTCGCTTCTCCACTAAACTACCAGCTGCCAAAGTTTTGCACAAAAGGTTTCATCCCACAGCCTGGAAAGTGGATGCTCTTTCTTTCAATTGGAGCAATCTTCATGTGTATGCCTTTCCACCTCTGCCTCTCCTCCCAAAGGTACTCCTAAAGGTCAGACAGGACAAGCCAAAGATGATTTTAATAGCTCCAGATTGGCCTCGACAGCACTGGTACCCATTACTGAGAAGTCTGGTACGGGAGCCTCCATGGCCTTTGCCTTCGATTCCACACCTGCTGTCTCAGGAGAACAGTCATTTACTCAATGTCAAACTTCACTCTCTTCACCCAACAGCCTGGCATATTCTGTTTTGAACCCTGGAGGGTCTCAGCTTCCACAGCAAGTTTTGAATGTTATTTTGGAGGCCAGAAGGCCTAGTACAAGGAAAGTGTACGCAGATAAATGGAAGAGATTTTTATTTTGGAGTACAGCAAAGGAATTTGATGTTTCTGAGCCTAATTTAAGTGTGGCTCCTCAATATCTTACTGAGTTACTGGACAAAGGTTTGTCCTTCTCTTCTATTAAGGTTCATGCTGCAGCAATTTCTGCTCACTATGACTGTGACCCACCATTGTTTTCTCATCCTTTGTTTAAGCAATTCCTTAGAGGGGCAAAGAATGTAAGACCCCACGAGAGCTCCTACTCCTGCTTGGGATCTCAATTTTGTGTTGGAGAAACTCACTCTACAACCTTTTGAGCCTGCAGCTACTGCCGAGTTGAAATATTTATCATGGAAGACTGTTTTTTTGTTGGCCATTACCTCTGCAAGAAGGGTTTCTGAATTACAGGCCCTTATGGCGGTTGAGCCTTTCTTAATTTTCCATAAGGATAGAGTATCTTTGTACTAATCCTTCCTTTATGCCTAAAGTGGTTTCTAGTGTGGCTTTAAACCAAACTATTCATTTGCCTACTTTTTATGCAAACCCCCAAAATAAAGGGGAAAAGATTTTGCACACTTTGGATATACACAGGCAGTTGCGATATTATTTGAGCCAGAACTAAAGGGTTCAGGCAGTCTCAGCAGTTATTTGTTTCATTTGCTTTGGGTTCTCAGGGCAAGCCTGTGTCAAAACAAACTATTTCTAAGTGGATTGGGTTTTGTATTGCTTTCTGTTATTCCCATCATGGTAAGGAGATTCCAGCTGGGATTAGGCTTTATTCCACTAGGGCTACTGCCACTTCTACAGCTTTTTTAAGGGGGGTGGCAACTAAAGATATTTTGGAGGCAGCTACTTGGAGTTCAGTGCATACTTTCTCTAAGCATTATCACCTTCCACTTTACTCTAAATCTAGGGCTGGTTTTGCCACTGCAATTTTGCAGGGCATTTTGGCAGCTCCTACTGCTTTATAGTTTTGCCATCCTCCCTTACCTCTGCTTTGGGATTCTACCCAAGTGTAAGGACTGCAGCAATGTGAGATGAAGAACATAGTACAGTTTTGTACCTACCATAAATGTAGATGTTCAAGATCCACATTGCTGCAGTCCAATTTACCCTCCTCCTTCCCCTCTGTAGTTAGAGGCGGTTGTGTGGGTTGGGTTGTAAATATTGTGTATATTGTATATATTGTACATATAATTAGTGCAAGGGTGGTTGGTTGGTTTTTGCTGTCTTTTGGTTTTGACCTTTCTTTTTAGGGTCTTCTGACATCTGGGGCAAGAAAAGACTGAGGATATGACGTCGGTCATGCGCATTTGTACCCTGACGTCCTGATGTCAGTCTTAAGCACCTTGACCGACGTCAGCCTAATACTTTGATATTCGGGCCGACCGAGGACAGCGGACTACCCAAGTGTAAGGACTGCAGCAATGTGGATCTTCGAACATCTACATTTATGGTAGGTACAAAACTGTACTTTTTTTCTAGAACTTCTCTTTCCTTCACTATATTCTACTGCCTTTGTGGTGTATTTGCTTTTAGGTGAAGGTAAAGTTTATGTTGTTACAATTGCCTTTATATAGATATATATCTTTTTTTTTTTTTTTTTTTTTTTCTCCCCATTTGGGGGGCACCTGACATCTGGGGCAAGAAAAACTGAAGAAAATGGCATTGGCTGCATGTTTTATACCCCCCGACATCATGGAAGAGGAGACGGCAACCGACGCAGGACCCAAGACTTTGATATTCAGGCCAACTGAGGGCAACCTGCCAGCAGATTACCCAAATGTAATGACTGCAACAGTGAATACACTCGAACATCTATATTTATGGTAAGTGTACACAACTGTGCTATCTGAAGCATCTACTTGTATCCCCAGTTCCTAAATTCTTTAGGAACTACCCAGCAAAGCTAAGCCATTTTTGATGGGTACCTGCACCCTCCTCCTCTTCAGAGCCAAGGAAGGGCCAGAAAACCCTCATCTGCTAGGATTAGCTCCTCTCACACTACTCCCACGCAGCTGTTTCCAGACAGACCTATCAATGTGTGACTGCCTAAATACCCCTCACCATCTCCCCCCTTTCTGCCCACCTCTCTCTCTGTCTTCCCCAGTGGCAGTAAATTACCTCAGACTGTTGGTTCTGTCAATGGTGGAAAAAGGGTACTTCATGACCTGGCATGCAGATCTTGCCATATTTGGATGACCTTCTCATCCAAGCAGAAGAAGCAAGTACTCTTCAGAGACGCCTGCAATTCTCTATTTCTCTCCTAAGAAGTCTGGGTTTCGCACCCAACCTAGTCAAGTCCTCCCTCACTCCATCCCAAGACCAAATCTTCTTGGGTTGCAGAATAAGGCCCGATCTGAAGAAGGCCTTCCTCCCACCAGAAAAGGTCACTTCTCGAAACAGCTGTTTCCAAAATTTACTCCTAGTCAACCACATCTCAGCCAGGAAATTTCTTCGCTTTCTGGTATTAATGGCAGACACTCTTCCTATGGTGTCCCTTGCCAGATTACACATGAGGAAGTTCCAGTGGTACTTGAAGAATGCCTGGTCCCAGCACAACCACCCACTGGACTTTCAGGTGCCCCTTCCTACTTTGTCTGAAACAAGAGTTAAGGCGGTGGATCCAGCAAATCCTACAGAATCCAGGACTGCCTCCACAGCTCGTCAAGGCAGTTCAACACATGTGCACAGATGCCTCGGATCTGGGGTGGGAGTCACTATGAACGGCCTCAAGGTACAAGCTCAATGGGAGCCCTTCCTCCAGAAAAAACACATCACTGTGAGGGAAATGGCTGCTCTTCTATTTTTGAAGACATTCCTCCTTCTCCTACACCCTGGCCCCCTCCAAGTTTTCCCAGACAACACCACAGTGATGTGGTACATCAAGCAGGGGGGGACCAGATCCTATTTACTGTGCAGGCTGGCCATACAAGCATGGGAGTTGGCCACTCAATCCAGTGTAACATTACAGGCGGTATACATCCCATCACAAGACAACAGTCGGGCAGATGGTCTCAACAGATCTTTGTCTCAAAACCACAAACGGATGTCACGCAGAGATGTTTTCTTAAACATTGTCCAGCAGTGAGGCTCCCCACAGATGGATCTGTTTGCCTCCCCTTAGAACAGACTACTGTGACTATTTTGCTCAAGGCTCCCTTCACCACAAGCGTGAGGAGTGGATGCCTTCACAATCTCCTGGAAGGAGGTTCCTGTATGCTTTCCCCCTTCTCCCTTATACAAAAGGTTCCGCTGAAAATTCAGAGGGACAAACCAAAAATCTTGCTGGTGACCCTCTATCGGCCAAGCAGCATTGGTTCCTTCTTCTTTTATCTCTTGCCAAGTGCAGTCACCACAATTTGCCTCACAAGGTGGACCTTTTTACACAACAGAAGGGATCTCTTATCTGCCCTTACACAGCAGAAGGGATCTCTTATCTACCCTCATCTGAAATCCCTCAACCTTACCTTGTGGGTGATAAACCTCTGATCCCTTTCAGACACCTTTACTCAGAGGATGTGCTGTCTGTCCTGCAGGAGGCCAGGAAACCTACTACTGAGAGATCCTATTTATCAAAATGGAAAAGGTTCTCCTGGTGTCTTCAAAGGCAACTAGGTCCCTTCCATGCAGACGTACCTGTAGTTTTGCCCTGTGTGTGAACTTTCATACTCTTCAGTGAAAGTCCCATTTGTCATCTATTTCAGCCTACTTAAAGGGATCCTGCACATCAGACCACCAAGGAAATCTATTCCTCCGCCTTGTGATTTGAACTTTATTCTAGAAAAACTTACTTCTGCCCCCTTCAAACCAGCAGCTTCCACCACTTTAAAGTTGTGTACGTGGGAAACTGCCTTGTTGGTAGCCCTCACTTCTACCAGAAGGGTCTCAGAGCTACAAGCACTCATGGCTATTCCACCCTACACCATTTTTCATAAAGACAGGGTCTCTCTTCGTGCTAACCCCTCCTTCGTGCCCAAAGTGGTCAGTGAACTGGCTTTTAATCAATATATCCATTTACTTACCTTCTTTTCCCCTAC
>NC_056742.1:135377044-135392044 GCF_019279795.1 Protopterus annectens | reverse complement strand
TGTGTGCAGTATTACAGCACAGTCTTTTCAAAGAGTACAGTTATTTCAGAGAGTCTGTTGTGCAGCTGAATATAATAACAAGTACCTAGTTTGTGTGTTTGAAACTTATTTGGCATGACAGAGGAATTTCGCAGACCTGGTCCACTTTTGTTTGATAACAATATTGCAGAAAATTGTAGAGTGTTTGAGCAATAATATATTTTCATACAGGCTGCTTTTTCTGATAAAGACTCATATACAAAAGCATTTATTCTGCTTAATTTAGCTAGTTCAGAAGCCATTGAGTGAGAGTGTTCATTTGTGTATGCACCTGCTGTTTATGCAGAGGAGGGGGAAAACCACCTTATTGTGGTACGGGCTGAAACACAGGAATACCCTGAGTACTTAAAACGTAAATTTAGACAAATATGCAACCCTCAAAAGAATATTACAGTGGAAAGGCACATATTTTACGTAAGAAATCAAAAGCCTGGTGAAACTTTTGCAGCATATATAACTGATGTAAGAAACAAGGCTTAAACATGCAGATTTGGTGATTTGAGAGATGAGTTAATAAAAAACTGGTGTGTTTGTGGTGTTAATAATGATGTAGTGAGAGAGATTTTGCTTCGAGACAGTGATTTAACTTTAAGGAAAGCCATAGAGATTTGTCAGCTATATGAGCTTACAGAAAAACACACATCTATGCTTACAAATGAAAAGAGCATGCTTGCAGCTTCTTCCAGCATGAATGTTGATAGTATGCAGCACGTGGTTAAGAGATATAGACCAAAGGGAGCCATCCCCACAATGAAACCCAGGGCAGCTTTAGTAAACCCAGGGCACACACAGCAAAACCAAGGGTGTGATTTAACAAAACCCATGGTAAACCTCATAGTCACCTGTCGTAATTGTGGAGGCAGTCATGAACCCAAATGAGAGAATTGTTTAGCTTTTGGTCAGCAGTGTCACAGATGTAAATAGTGGAATCATTTCAGAAAGCTTTGTAAATCTAAAGAGGTGCATTATTTTATTAAGAGAGAGCACTCAAAGAAGCAAGTTGATCAAATAGAAAGCTGCGACCCTATTTTTTATGTTGATGGTATCTATGCTTGAGAAAAAGAGCGAAGTATTTTGTACTGTTCTGTTTAATGGGAGACCAGTTGATACTGGTTCAAAGTGCAATGTTATGTCAGCAGACATACTTGCTAAAGTAAAATCTGGTGAAAAACTTGATTTGGCAAAGTGTGCAAAGCTTGTTGCATGTAGAGATTCAAACCGAAGGCTCAGTAGTACTTTCATGCTATGCTGCTGGGAACAGTCATAGGTTCATAGGTTAGTACTAGGCTAACTGCCCTTGTGAGCCATTGTAAGCCTAGCCAGTTATCCCTTGTGAGACTCAAACTCTGCACCTTGTGTTTGTAAGGCAAACACCTTAACCATTAGGCCACCCTCCCAACCCCATGACTTGCAGTTTTACGTAGTCAAAAGACACGTGCAGTCATTGTTAGGCCTCAAAGATTGTTTGAAAATGGGCTCCAGAGAGCACCCCTGCAGTACCAGGCTACAACTCTTACCACACTTTTTGGCCACCAAACCAGGAACGAAACACTAAAGGTGGAGGAGTGTCCATATTCACACCTCCAGGCTAGTTGCCCAACACAATGCATCCGAAATTCTCCAGGTGCATCTAACACTAGGTAAGGCTGCAATCCAAATTGTACCATGCCCCAAGATTCTCACTACACCTTTCTAAACATACTGGAAAATATTAAGATACAACCAAACACCCTAATACTGGGTGATTTCAACTACCCTGTCATTAACTGGGAAAACTACTCGTGTACCAACACCTTTGCCCAACGGTTCTTGGAATTTATAAATTCCAATGCCCTGGATCAACTAATCCATAGTTCCACCAGGGGCTCCAGTATCCTGGACCTGGTCATTACCAACATGGGAAATCAATGCTCCACACCAGTGGTCACCCCTTCTTTGGTTAGGTCTGACCATAAGTTAATCACCATTGACATCCACATCCCACCCCCACATCCCAGTAAGGAAACATCCGTAAAACACTTTTCCAAGGCCAACCTCATGCTACTCAAGTCAGAAGTGACAAACTTCATGACACCCATACAGACGGGAACTTAAAGTTCGACTGCCGAATCCTACACTAAACCACTGTACGAGCACATCCACTCGTGCATGAATCGTGACATCCCAAATAGAACCAAGATGCTCTCCTCCAAAAAAAGGAAGCCAGTCTGGTGGTTCCCTGTCATAAACAAACTATGCAACAGAAGGAAGAAACTGATGCAGAAAAGAGGAAAATCCTAGGATGCAAAAAACTCCCTTACCAGCCTCAGTAAAAAGCTGAGATCCCTCATAAAATCCTCCAAAGCTACTTACGAAAATAAAATTGCCAAAGATTCCAAAGCCAACCACAAGGCATTCTATAGCTATGCCAAGAATCTAAATGGCAATGCTTAGATCTGCTCTGAGCTACAACAGAATGGCATTAAATATACTGATCCCAAGGACATTGCCAATATCCTGGCATATCAATTCAGTGCCAACTTCACCCCCCCCCCTCACCCCCTAAAGGGCCCATCTCATTACCGAAAGATTGCCACATTCCAGTAATCACGGCCACACAGGTAAAAAAACACACTCTCTAAAGCTAAGAATACAGCATCCATGGGACCAGACGACATCTCGGGCTGTATACTACATGAACTACAAAATTAACTGGCACCTCACCTAAGTGTCATGTTTAATCATAGCCTCACCTCAGGCTTCGTGCCCACTGAGTGGCGCACAGCTACACTTATCTCACTCCACAAGGGGGGATCCACCTTGGATCATGGGAACGACCGTCCCATCACACTGATCTTCAAGGCCATGGAACGTATTATCATGGAACTTATAAACAAAGACAATGGCAACCTTCAAACACTGGACCTCACCCAGTTTGGGTTTTTGAAGGGCCGATCGTGTCTCCTGAACCCGATTGACTTTTTTGAATCAGTTTGCAGAGCCGTGGATGAGGGTAAGGCGGTCCACAAACCTATCTGGACCTCGCCAAGCCCTTCAGCACCATCCCCCAATCTGGAATCATAGATAAACCTACTAAGCTGGGCATAAATCCCTACGTCACTTGATGGTTTGCCAACAGGCTTACTCACAGAACCCACGTTGTAAAAGTAGCCAACTCCAAATCCAGATCCAGACATGTGGCAAGTGGAGTACCTCTGGGTTCAGTCCTGGGACCGCTCTTGTTTGGCATCTACTTCTCTGAAGTACAGGCCAGCACTAAGGGACTTTGGCTAACAAAATTTGCAAATGACTGCAAACTGGTAGCCATTATTGAATCCTCAAATGATGTGGCTATTCTACAAAAGGGCCTTACAGAAACAGATGCTTGGTGCCAGAGCCATGGGCTCAAGCTCAATGCCATAGTTATCCCCTTTGGGAAAAAACATGTACCCATGAATTACCACATAGGTGGCAGTACAAGAAACACAAAGTGTGATAAGAGACTTAGGAACACAGGTGGACAGTGGTCTCACCTTCGATAACCACATTGCCACAACAGTTAGGAAATCCTTCTATGTTGCACACCTCATCACTAAAGGCTTTTCATCCTGAAAAAAGGAGGTCATTGTCCCACTGTACTCATCCCTCATTAGACCCATCATAGAGTACAACACCCCATTTGGTATGTACCTCTCAAGACATCTGCAACAACTGGAAAGGCCGCAGAAACACCTTACTAAAAGAATCACAGGCATAAAGCAGATGCCCTATGCTGACCGACTAAAAAAACTCCAGCTATACTCTGTCGCATATCATCTACTCAGAGGGGATCTCTGCTTAACAAAGAAATCCCAATCCATCAGAGCCTCACACTCCAGGGACCTAAACCTTGTCATCACAATGAACAAAACATGCTGGAGGGATTGGTTTCTGACCCAGAGGCTCCCCATACTCTGGAATAGACTGCCCATACATGTCAAGCAGAGCGCTTCCTTGGCCCTCTTCAAAAGGAACCTTGACGTCTGGATGGGAGATAGGAAACTTACCCTGGTGATCATGTCAATCGCCCCGCTAGACAGGGGTCCAGGAAAGTAAATATTGTGAGAAGTAATAGCCAGGGAATTGTTATGGCTAGGCTTGTATAAGCCCTAGGGCCTATAGCCTAGTACCAACCTATGAACCTAGAATAAAGAAGTCCACGATGTGAGCATGAGTGACAACGCAGGTTTTACGCAGAATATTTTTTTCTGAATAGGCTGATATTTTCAAAAGATGAGCTTGGCAAACACCCAGTTGTGTACTCCATGAAGTTAGATCACAAGGTTAGCCCAGTTGTCACACCAGCATGGAAAGTTCCAGTAGCAATACAGGGCAAAGTAAAAGCAGAGCTAGACAGAATGGTGCATTTAAGAGTAATTTGTCCAGTTGAAGAACCAACTGAATGCACGTCCTCCATGGTAGTAGCTCATAAGAAAAGCTCAGAAGACATTCAAACATGTATTGATCCAAGAGATTTGAATAAAGCACTCAAACGACCTCACCATCTGATGGGAACAGTTGAAGAAGTTACTTCTCTCATGCCAAATACCACTGTTTCTTCTGTCTTGGATGCAAAAAGTTCATTTTGGCAAATTTTGCTTGATTGAAAATCTTCCTTGCTAACCACTTTCAGTACACCATTTGGAAGGTACAGATTTTTGAAAATGCAATTTGGAATAAATTCTGCCAGTGAAGTCTTCCAACATGCGATGGAGCAAATTTTTTTAGACTATCCATGTGCTGCTATAGTAGATGATATTCTTGTCGGAGGCAATGGTGAACTCGAACATGATAGAAACCTAACCGCCCTCTCCAAAGCAGAAAACACAGCATCAATGGGACCAGACGGTGTCCCGGGATGCGGCCTACATGAACTCCAAGAAGAGCTAAACCCAAACATAAAACTACTGTTCAATCTCAGCCTTACAACAGGATATGTACCCAAAGAGTGGCGTACAGCAACAGTGGTCCCTCTCCACAAAGGTGGTGTCTCAACGGATCCTGGAAACTATCACACCATAAGCCTGACTAGCTTGGTCTGCAAAGCTATGGAAAGGATCATCAAGGACCTCATAAATAAAGATATTGGGGGCCTACAGACACTGGATCCTACCCAGTTCGGCTTTGTTAAGGGCAGATCCTGCCTCTTAAATCTGGTCGATTTCTTTGAAACAGTCACCAAGGCCATTGACGAGGGGAAGGCGGTCCACACAGCCTACCTGGACCTCGCAAAAGCCTTCGATACAATACCCCACTTGGGCATTATAGATAAGCTCACCAGCTTAAATATAAACCCCTATGTCACTAGATGGGTTGCAAACTGGCTCAAGGACAGAACCCACATGGTTAGAATTGCTGCAGCCATGTCAGACTCCAAACCAGTTACAAGTGGCGTCCCATAAGGCTCAGTCCTGGGACATCTCTTGTTCGGTATATATTTCTCGGAGGTACAGACCAACACGGAAGGACTGTGGCTGACCAAGTTCGCAGATGACTGCAAACTGGGCGCCATAATCTACTCTCCTGCCGACACAAGCATCCTCTAAAAGGGCCTCATAGAAACAGACAACTGGTGCCAGAGCCATGGCCTCAAGCTAAACGCCAAAAAGTGTATAGTCATCCCCTTTGGCAAAAGCAAAGTGCCCACAAATTACCACATAGGTGGTAATCCATTAAGTACAGAAGAAGTAGTTAGGGACCTGGGGACCCAAGTTGATAGCAATCTCTCATTTGACAACCACGTGGCCAAAGTGGTTAGAAAAACATTTTATATAGCCCACCTAATCATGAAGGGATTCACATCTAGATCAGGGGAGGTCATCGTGCTTCTTTACTCATCCCTCATCAGGCCCATAATTGAGTACAATGCCCCTTTTGGGATGTACCTTACCAGACACCTGCAGCAACTGGAAAGACCCCAAAAGTACCTCACCAAGAGGATCAAAGGGCTCAAACAGATGCCATATGCTGCCCGGTTAAAGAAACTCCAGCTCTACTCAGTGGCATACCGCCTGCTCAGAGGCGATCTGTGCCTGACGTATAAAGCCATGTCCAACCCGGAATTAATGGACATGCTGCACCACAGAAAATCCAAATCCCATCGAGCTACGAGCTCCAGAGACTTGAACCTCAGCACTGAAATAAATAGGACATGCTGGAGGGACAGATTCATAACCCAGAGGCTCCCTTCACTCTGAAATAAAATCCCAGTCCAGGTTAGGCAGAGTCCCTCATTGACTCTCTTCAAGAGGAATCCTGATGAGGGGATGGGAGATCTTAGGTTTACCCTGGGTATCACTTCTGTGTCACTGTTAGACAGAGGCACAGTATACTAACCTCGAAAAAGGGCATAGCAAAATTAATTTAAAATAGGTGGCGAAAGCCAAACACACTCTGGCTAGGCTTATAAATGCCCTAGGGCAGATAGCCTAGTATGAACCTATGAACCTATGAAAGTTCTAGATCGTGCTCATGAGGTGAATCTTGAACTGAATCCTCAGAAATATAAATTCAGGCTGAAAGACGTTACTTATGTGGGTCATTTGTTTACCAGTTCAGGCTTACAACCAGATCTTTCCAAGCAAGCTGCAATTCTTGAGATGCCAGCTTCAGACAATGCTGCTTCTTTACAACGTTTTCTTGGCATGGTCAACTATTTAGGCAAGTTCATTCCTGATTTAAGTGAGCGTTCAGTGCCGCTACAAGACCTGACATGCAAAAATGTGACTTGGTCCTGGTTGGAACAAAACCAAAGAGCATTTGATGTCCTGAAACAGAAAATTGCCAGTCCACTCACTTTGCGATATTATGATGTTCACAAACCTGTAACTCTTTCCTGTGATGCTTCAAAAGGTGGTCTTGGTGAGTCATTTTTCAAGAAGGCAGACCAATAGCTTATGCATCTAGAACTCTTACCCAAACTGAGATGCAGTATGTGCAGATTGAAAAAGAGCTTTTGGCAATAGTGTTTGTTTGCATGTTCGAAGTTCCATGATTATATTTATGGTCGACCTATCCAGATTGAGACTGACCACCCACCTCTGGTTAGTACTTTGAGAAAATAAACTAGCTCCAGCTAGACTGCAATGCATGATGGTAAAATTACAAAAGTACAATTTCAGTATGGTTTACACAAAAGGCAAACATCTTTATATTGCTGATACTTTATCTCGATCGGCCAGACAAACCTCTGACTGGCATGACAATGAGAAAGCTGATTTTGAAGTCATGGAAGTCAGAAATTTTTCTTCCACACATCTTGATGAGCTTAGAAATCACACAGCTTCAGATCCAGTTCTCCAGAAGCTGAACCATTTTATCAGTCAAGGATGGCCAGCAAAACAATATTGTTTACCACTAGACATGCAGCAGTATTTTCCTTATAGAGACGAGATTTTGATGGAAGATGGTTATCATCATGAAAGGTCCAAAAACAGTAATTCCAAAATCCTTGAAACAAGAGTACATTAAAATCTTGCATCGAGGTCACCCAGGAACTGACTCTGCCAGAAGGGTGAGAGGACTAGTATTTTGGCCTTCTATGTTAAAAGATATTGAGAAGGAAATCTCAGCTTGTTCTATTTGTAAAAGTACTAAACCGCATCAACAAAAAGAACCACTTCAGCTAAACCAGATTCCTGAACTACCTTGGTTGACAGTAGCCACAAATATTTTTGAATGGAATGGTCAACATTATGTGGTATTAGTAGACTCTTATTCATATTGGTTCGAGATTGACCTACTTCCTAACCTAACTTCCAATACTGTCATTATGAAATTGAAGAGAAATGTTTCTGTCCATGGTAGTCCGCACAAAGTTGTTTCTGACAATGGTGCACAGTTTATAAGTCAGCAGTTCAAGAAACGTGCAGAGAATTTTTTCATGTTACTAGTAGTCCTGAGTATCCACAATCTCATGGTTTGGCTGAACGTGCAGTTCAATGTGCGAAACAGTTGTTGGAGAAATCCAAAAGAGACCAAACTGGTATTTTTCTCAATTTGCTTAATCTCAGAAACATTCCTTGAGACAATCTTTTTGGTTCACCTGCTCGGAGATTGATGTCAAGACAAACAAGAACTACACTACCAATCAGTAAGAATCTGTTGATTCCAAGTGCTAAAAACAGCAAAGCAGTAAAAGCTCAACTCGTAAAAAAACTTTTGTCACAGAAATTCTGTTATGACAAAACCAGCAAATCTCTCAAACCATTAAAAGAAAGATAGATGGTGAGGATGCAGACTGCATAAGCTTTTGATTATGTAGGACTTGTGAAACATCTATGTGAGGAACCAAGATCATACATCATTGAGTCGGAAGGAATGGAATTTAGGTGGAATCGTAAACATTTATTGCTGGTGTCTGAGCCAGTTTTACAGCATCTTGTCGGTAATGAAGACTGTAGTTCTCAGAGTATGCTACCGAATGTTCTTGTTCCAGAGAATAATTCATCATCTGTTTCCATTCCTGAGTGTCCCTGAAGTTCCCATTGAAGAGCATTCCCCAGTTACTGTCCCTGTTGCTAAATCCAATGCTGATTATTATATAATGAGATCAAGTCGAATCTCAAGACCTTATCCTAGATGCACGGCAACCTGGACATGATTATTGTTTACATGTTTATATAATTTGCATGCATATCTGATTGTCATTACAGTTACCAGGTCTATACTTATGTTTAAAAAAAAATTGTTGTTATGGTTGAGGGGTTTCGCAGACCTGAACTGCTGGTGTTTGATGATGATGATATTGCTGAAAATTGGTGAGTGTTTGAGCAAGAATATAATATTTTCATACAGGCTGCATTTTCAGGTAAAGATGCATGTACAAGAGCATTTATACTTCAGTTTAGCTAGCTCAGAAGCCATTGAGCGAGAACGTTTGTTTGTGTATGCTCCTGCTGTTTATGCAGTGGAGGAGAAGACCGCCATATTGTGATACAGGCTGACATGCGGGAAGACCATGAGTGCTTAAAACATAAATTTAGAGAAATGTGTAATCCTCAAATGAATATTCTAATGGAAAGGCACAAATTTTATACAAGAAATCAAAAGCCTGGTGAAACTATTGTAGCATATATTACTGACTTAAGAAATAAAGAAAAAAAACATGTAGATATGGTAATCTAAGAGATGAGTTGTATGTGGTCTTAATAAAGATTTTGCTTTGAGATAGTGAATTAACATTGAGCAAAGCCATTGAGATTTGTCAAATACATAAGCTTACAGAAAAACATGAATATGCTTACAAATGAGAAAAGCATGTTTGTAGTATCTGCTAGTGCGAATTTTGATAGTGTACAGCAGCAGAAAGTTAAGACAAAAAAAGAAATATAAATCAAAGTGTGCCACTCTCAACCTCATTGTTAACTGTCGCAATTGTGGAGGTAATCATGAACCTAAACGGGAAAAATGTTTAGCTTTTGGTCAGCAATGTCATAAATGTAGAAAGTGGAATCATTTCTAACAACTTTGCAAGTCTAAAGTGTCACAGATTTATGTTAAAAGAGAGTACCCAAAGAAGCAAGCAGATCAGATAGAGACTGTAGCAAACTCCAAGAGCTGTGAGCAAACTTTCCATGTTGATGATGTCTCTTTGATTGATGAAACAGTTAATATAGTAGACTATCTGTTGTCAGCAAAAGAGTGAAATATTTTGTACTATACAGATTAATGGGAAACCTGTTAAAGTAGACACGGGATATAAGTGTGATGTCATATCAGCACAAATGCTTGCTAAAGTAAAAGCTGGTGAGAAACTTGTTTCCGCAAAGTGTGCAAAACTAGTTGCTTATGGTGGGCTTATGGTGGTGAAGAGATTTAGACTGATGGTGCAGTAGTTCTTTCATGCCATGCTGCTGGAAAGAGCTATGACTTGAAGATTTACTTAGTCAAGACATGTGCGGTCACTGTTAGGCCTCAAAGACATTCTGAGAATGGGACTGATCTCATTTAATAAAAAAGTTTACCATATAGGTATGAATAACAATAATAGTTATACACAATGTATTTTTAGTGAATATGCTGATATTTTCAAAGACGAGCTTGGTAAACTTCCAGTCACATATTCCATGAAGTTAAACCATGAAGTAAGTCCAGTTGTTAGACCAGCACAGATTTCAGTAGCAATGCAGTATAAGGTAAAAGCAGAACTGGACAAAATGGTGACTACAGCTGTCCTTATTTCAGTAGAAGAACTGACTGAATGGGTATCCTCCAATGTTGTAGCTCATAAGAAAAGCTCAGATGATATTTAAATATGTATTGATTCAAGAGACTTAAAGCACTTAAGCATCCTCATCATCCAATGCTTACAGTAGAAGGGGTAGCCACTTTCATGCCAAATTCTACAGTTTTTTCAGTCTTCGATGGAAAAAGCACCTTTTAGCAAATTTTGCTGGATCGCAAATCTGCATTGTTAACTGCATTCAGCACACGATTTGGTAGATACAGAGTTTTAAGAATGACATTTGGAATCAGTTCTGCCAGTGAGGTATTTCAACATGCCATGGAACAAATATTTCTTTGACTATCCATGTGCCATTATAGTAGATGACATTATTGTTGGAGGCGGTACGGAAGAACATGGCAGAAATCTCAGGAAAGTTCTAGACTGTGCACGTGAAGTAAATCTTAAAGTGAATCCTCAGAAATGTAAATTCAAACTGAAAGAAGTTACTTATATGGGATATTTGTTTATCAGTTCTGGCTTACAACCAGATCCGTCTAAGCAAACAGCAATTCTTGAGATGCCAGTTCCAGAGAATGTCACATCTTTACAATGTTTTCTAGGTATGGTCAACTATTTAGAAAAGTTCTTCCCAGACTTGAGTGAGCTTAGTGCCCCATTACATGAGTTGACACAAAAAATGTAAACTGGTCCTGGTTGGAACACTAAAAAAGAGCATTTGATATTCTGAAAAAGAAAATTGCAAGTCTACCCACAATGAGATATTATGATCACAAACCTGTAACTCTTTCTTGTGATGCTTCCAAGTATGGCCTTGGTGCAGCATATTTTCAAGAAGGCATACCAATAGCCTATGTGTCGAGAACTTCAACTCAACAGAGATGCATTATGCACAAATAGAGAAAGAACTTTTGGCAGTAGTGTTCGCATGTTCAAAGTTCAATGATTATATTTATGGCAGACCTATCAAAGTAGAGACTGATCACCAGCCACTAGTGGCAAATTTAAAAAAGCCTATACAACCTTAGCTCGATTGCAACACATGATGTTAAAATTGCAAAAGCACAATTTCAATATTATTTACGAGAAAGGTAAATACTTGTACCTTGCTGATGCTTTGTCACGTGCACCCAGACAAACGACAGAGCAGCATGAAAATGAAAAAGCAGACTTTGAAGTCATGGAAGTTAGACATTTTTCATCACAGCTTGATGAATTAAGAAATACACAGCTTCAGAACCATTTCTCAAGAAGATGAAAAATGTTATCAGTCAAGGATGGCCAACACAACAAAACTAGTTTATCACTTGCAGTTCAGCAGTATTTTCCTTACCGAGATGAGCTCATGATGGAAGATGGAATCATCATGAAAGATCCAAAGGTGGTAATTCCTAAAGCATTACAACAGGAATATATCAAAATTTTGCATCGTGATCACCTAGGTACTGATTCAACCAAAAGAAAGGCAAGAGGCATTGTATTTTGGCCTTTTGTGTCCAAAGATATAGAGAAGGAAACTCCAGCATGTTCAGTTTGCAACAGTACCAAACCGCATCAACAAAAAGAACCACTTCAACTATACCAGATTCCTGAATTACCATGGTCGATGGTTGCCACAGATATTTTCGAATGGAATGGTCAACATTATTTGCTATTAGTAGACTCTTACTCATATTAGTTTGAAATTGACCTACTTCTTAACATCCAGCAGAGTCATTACAAAATTGAAGAGACATTTTTCTGTCCATTGTAGTCTGCACAAAGTCATGTCTGACAGTGGTGTACAGTTTACTAGTCAGCAGTTCAAGAGATTTGCTCAGATGTGGGACTTTGTTCATGTTACCAGTAGTCCTGAGTATCCACAAGCCAATGGTTTAGCTGAACGTGCAGTTCAGAGTGTAAACCACTTGTTGGAGAAATCCAAGAGAGATGATACCGATGTTTTCTTTAACTTACTCAATCTCAGACCCATTCCTCGAGACAACCTACTTGGTTCACCTGCTCAGAGATTGATGTCCAGGCAGATTAGACATCTAATCAGCAAGCAATTGTTACTACCAAACACAAAAAACAACAGAGTGGTACTAACAATTGCTTGCCGAATGGATGAGTTGTTCTAATCAGCAAGCAATTGTTAGTACCAAACGCAAAAAACAACAGAGTGGTCAAGGCTCAACTTTGACAAAACGTCAATAACTAAAGTTGTACTATGATAAGACCAGTAAATCCCTTAGACCATTACTACAAGGAGAAGTTGTGAGAATGCAAACATGTAAAGGATACGACTGAGAGGGAATTGTGAAGAACATTTGTGAGGAACTGAGATCTTGCACCATAAAATCGGAAGGAAGGAATTTCAGATGGAATCGAAGACACGTTACCTGTCTCCAAGCCATTGACGCAGCAGATTGCCTGTGCCAATTACTCTAATTCCAGAGTGACTGTACACCTGTTCGAATACAAAAGGACAGTGTACTTCTTTCAAACAATTTTGATGTAATCCCCTGATGTTCAAGTTTTGAAAGAGTCCCCAGTTGCTAACCCAGTCAGTTTCTATGTTACCAGATGTAGAATTTCCAGACCAAATCCAAAATACACAGCATCGTGGACTTGAACTCAGTTTTGTTTGTTGGAATGTTGACATAATGTCTAGCTCTTAAAATGTCTTTGTTCTCCTGTTTGCAATGCCGAACAAAATTAGAGAGGGAGGACGTAGATCATTGTGTATATTGTACCTAGTCAGCCACTGTAGTCAGAGAGCACGTGCATATAAGTTACTGAGCACATGTGAGATCAGTGCCATTTTGTATAGTCATTCAGTGTGAGTGCTAGCTTGAATGGAGATGCACATGAGTGTGTTAGAAGTAATGAGTCAGTCAGTAAGCATATGAAGTTCGAAGTATATGTTCCTGTACAACTCCTGATGTACAGTAAAGAGCTTGAACACATACCCAGCCTCAGTGTCTCATTTAAATACACAAGACATGTGACAGAGCTCACTCCACTAGGGCTGTTTCCTCTTCTGGTGCTTTATTCAAGGGGTTGGTCACCAGTTCCATCCTTGAAGCTGCTACTTGGTCTTCAATGCATACCTCTACTAAGCATTATAAATTGGATATGGTTTCTAGGGCCAGAGCAGGTTTTGCACGAGCCATTCTGCATCTATTTGTTGAGGGCTCTTCGCAGCTTTCCACCTCCCAGTCCTTTTCTTGAGTTTTTGTACTCTCTCTATTGTGAAGAATACTGCAACAGTGGTATAGAAGGACATAGTACAGTTGCGTAAAATCTTACCATAACAATAGATGTCCTTCTCCTCATGGTTTCAGAATTTTCTCCCTCCCTCCTTTCAACCCCCTTTTTTATTTTTGATTTTGTTTTGTTTTCCCTCCTGGCTGAGGGTCTCTCTTTTCCATCTGCATTTCCTCCTTCTTGAAGTGCATAGCCTTTTTTTGTCCTATGAAGACTGCTCTGTTCTGGGGCAATTCAGTTCTAGGTCACTGATTTTGTAAGTCACTTTTATGCCCTGTGTCCTGTATGGGGAGCATACACGTGATGTATGGTGCATATAAGACCTAAAGGCTTTGGTATACTAGCTGGATATTCAACTATCCTTGGTGTGAGATCTCTGCTGCAACAATTATTTCAAACAATTTTGATGTAATCCCTGAATGTTGATTGCAATGTCATCTACTGTTATGGTAAGATTTTACAGAACTGCAGTATCCTGTCTTATGAACTTGGTTAACTTCTTCAAGAGAGTAACTCAGGCTGTTGACAACAGTCATGTTGCCCACATTGCATATCTTGACCTGGCCAGGGCATTAGACACCATCCCTCATGCTAGCATAGTTTATAAGCTTAGCACATTACAAATACAGCTCTATTTGGTAAAATAGCTAAATGACAGAATCCACTCAGTGTGGTGGGTGGCAGATGACTCATTAGAAAGTAAGACTGCCAGTGGTGTCCCATAGGGTTCAGTGCTGGGATGTCCTTTGGCACTTGCTTTTCAGATATTCTTACTGTGAACCAAGACATCTGACAAACCAGGTTTGTAGACAACTACAGACTGGGAGTCATTGTCCAATCCCCTCTGACACTTAAATCCTTCAGCAAGAAATTAGTCCAGTTAATATCTGGAGTACTGTAAAAAGGACTTAAATTAAATGTTAAAAAGTGCAGTATTGCCACATTTGGTAACTAACCCCTCCTCCTGCCTTACAACATAGACACACTTCAAGATGAGAATGTTTTTAGGGATCTTGAAACTTGGGTTAATAGTTCCTTCTTTGATCATCATGTAACAACAGTAGTTAAGAAGCCGTTTTCCTTAGCACAGCTAAGTGCCATGGGAATGTCATCCAGATCTAAAGAGGTCATTATTCCTTTATACTCAACATTGATTAGGCCAGTTAAGTACAATGTCTTCTTTGAGATGCAACACACTGGAGATATCAAACAATTAGGAAGACCCCAGCAGTTCTTAACTAAGAAGATCGCGGATGTAAAAAACCCTAAGCTACGAGAAAAGACTGGAAGCAGTGTCTCTTTATTCACTATCCTATAAACTTCTGAGGGGAGGCTTGTGCCTTGCCTTCCATGCAGTTAGGGAGTCATTAGTCCTGGATGTCTTGCATCTTTACAAATCAGATCGTTCTACCAATACTAAAACCAGGGATCTAAATTTCTTTACCATCAGGTAAATAAACTGAGATAGAGAGAGAGAGAGTCATTACTTAGCATCTCCGCCACCTCTT
>NC_056742.1:135357044-135374544 GCF_019279795.1 Protopterus annectens | reverse complement strand
GAAAAGCACCGTTGTTAGTAGATTATTATGTTAGTAGCAAGAAATCGTATAATCCTATGTTATGTTTAGTCCTTCATTTATCTATTTTCACTGCCTTTATTAAATTATCACTTAAGACATAGGCACACATACATTAGTAGAAGTGAAACAAACATGTTAATATATGCCATATTCATATGTTATCTATTACCTATATGTTTTCTTTCTTCTTAACAATGATTCACTTCAGCATTACACAAATTGCTCATTTTCCATCTTCCCTTAAACCACACTCCTTCTCTTACTCCTGAACATTATTCTGCATGTGTTATTCTTATAAAATCCATTTCTCTTTCTATATAATTTGTTCCTTCCCCTTTTCTAAAGATCCCACGTCTAGCTGTTTTGCCTCCTTTAAAATATTCAGTACTTCATTTGCAGTTGGTTTAGATTTTGATTTCCATTTTCTTATTTACTTTTTTGGCGGCCAATAGCATTAAACTCAGTAAGGCCTTAATATGTATTAATATGTATAGGCAGTTCAGATCATGTGTTCCAGCTCAAAAGAATCAGTACTCTCTATGGAATTTTTAAAATTTTCCAACTCACTACACTCCCAAAACACGTTCCCAGTTACCTTTTCCATCACATCTCCAGAATTTGCTTATTTATCTGATGAAAACATTCTGTTGTCTGCGTGGAGTATACAAATACCTACTTGAACACTTCCATGCAAAAATCCTAAACTTCCTGGACTTTGTTGCATACTTAGTAGCCACACAGGTGTCCTTCCATTATTCCCTTGTAAATTGCTTTTCCAGTCTGTCTTTCCAATCTTTTCTGATCTCTTCGGATTGGTTCCTATAGTTGTCATGCAATACTGTACATAGCATACTTATTAATTATTACAATATGATATAAAATTAGATTGCACATTGTAAGTCCCAAACAGATTTTCACTGCTGAGGTTCCCTCTCCTGTAGTCCCCAGCTCAGCAATTATTTTCTATGCTCTGGGGAATGTGCATCTCACAACACTGCACTCCATAGCTTTATGTGCAAAGAGAACATGCGTAGCCCTTGCATCCATCAGTTCTTTATTGTTATTACCTTCATCAGTGTTGTAAGTGCCATCATTTTAGTCTGGTCATCCAGGAGGGTGAAGCTTCAGGCCTACCTTACATCTCAAAGGATTATGACCATTGAGAATGGACATTGCAGGGATTTCCGGGAGAGTTCTTTGCAGTGTCCCAGCCTATAAATGTAGGTATTGCTAAAGCTAAATAGCCTTTAATTTACCATAAGTTGCTTTATAACCTGAAAAGATGTGAAACTGTCTTAAAATATTCCACAATGCCGAAATGTCCTTTTCTGGATTTATCAAGTACAAATAATATCGGGAAAGAAAGTTAACTTTCTTTGATTACTGTACCAGTTATACCCTTGAATTTGAGAGTCCCTTATTTTCTTTACTAATGACTTTAAATATAAATCTGTAGTCAGTAGTTAAGTTTCAGTAATTTAAAACTCCCAAGTATTTAGTAGGTAGGTGGACTTTGCAGAAATGGAAGCCAATTTGCCTTTTGTATGGTGGTTTAATTTTCCTAAGGGTGAGTTTAGTGATATTGTTTTCTGTGGTTTAAATATGGGGTGACAATACCAGCCAGTGAAGAAATGATGGGTATTACTTAGTCAAGGTAGAGAATAAGTACATTTATACCAATGGCATTAGATCTGAAATGCTCTTGGCAACCTGGAGTTGCTGTGTCCATTTAGTTATTGGATTGCCAGTGTGATGGTGAAAGGATAGGGAACTAATAGAACCTTGAGGTATTTTTTTCCGTAGTGAAAGGAGAATCTATTTTGGGTAGTCTTTTGGGTTATCAAAGATCATAACTGTGAATTTAGTAGTGTTTATAGCTAGTTTGTTTAGCTGTCTGGTTCCATATGGAAGAGAAATGATCTTGCAGGTTATAGTAAAATTCAGCAGTTATTTTGAGCGCTTTGGTCAGTAAAATGTCTTTCACATAAATGATCATATTTAGATTTGGCAAGTGCATGGATGTGAGTTAAAGCAGACAGAGAGGGAGAGAAGAGGGCCTCAGACAGACCCTTGATGGATCCATTGTGAATAGTTCTACCTGTAGAGATAGAGTTGTTATTAAGTATACCAAAAGTTTTATTTGATAGGTAGTTCAGTTAAAGGGGAAAACCCATAATTATTGTGTTGGGGTAATAAAAGGTTATGATTTCTAGTTTCAGATGCCTTTTTATATCAGAAAAGGTGACTCCAGTTAGAAGCCCATCTTCCAAATTGGTGTATTTTTGAGATGTTAAGGATAGAATGGCTATCTGTGTACTGCATTTAGAGTGGAAGCCATGTTGTCCATCTGTTAAAAGGTCTTCAAGTAGTTGATTGAAAATAATTTTACTATAATCATAGCCAATGAGGGGATGTTAGCAACTGGTTTGTAATCATGAAGGCATTTTGGATGTGGAGCTTTAGATAGAAGTATATATTAGAGCAAGTTTGAAGCTCGGAGGAAGAATACCGCTGTATAGGCATAAGTTAAAAATGTGAACTAGAGTTTTGCAAGGTGATATGCATTATTTTTTTAGTATTTTTGGACTTCAGTAATAAAAATAGGATCAAATGCATAATCAATTACTTCAAAAAGAGCTTTTTTGGGGGAAAGATGCATTGAAGTAGAATGGAGGGTAGTTAAATATTTTATGAAGTGAAGCAGAAAAAGAGACTGAGTCACAACAGGAAGAAAACTGTGTTGGAGAATAACAAAGGATTTGATCATTTTGATGACTTCTGTGATAGCTTGCAGACTTTTAGGGAACATTTTGTTGGAGCTTTATGGTGTTCCACAATATTTTGAGATTAACTAGCTGTGCTGCTTGTTTATTTCTGTGGTAAGATGACTTTGATGCATTAGTTTTGATTTTGGTAGACTTTCTCAAGTTTTTGTAGTGTTAATGTTTAGTCAGATTTTGGGTGTCTTTTTTTATTCTTTCCAGGCAGTTTTTTAAAACCTGAGTAAAGACCTCATCTCAACTATTAGTTAGGGTGCATGGTTACCTTTGATAGACCTTTTATTTGTGGAGATTAGTTTATTTTGAATGGGGGGTAGACTATGAAATGTTGATAAAGCTGATGTTGGGTCAATTTATTCATATATCTTTCACCATTTTAAGAGTTGATTTTCATTGTTAATTAAGCTGGCAAAGTTAATGGGAAGTGAGTAGCAGGTGATGAGGGTTATTAGAGGTTTTATAGCTTTGAATGACCAGTATAAAAATACTGGGCAATGGTCAAGGAGATTGTTGTTCAGTATTTAGAGTGATTTACATCTGTAAATCAACGAAAGACCTGTTTTTGGACTTCTTGAGCTGCCATGTACTAGATGGGAAAGACCGACTTTGCTTAGTAAGGATATTAGGTTGTGCTTGAGTGAAGAGTTCCAGCTGAGATTGAGATCACTACATATAATTAACTTGCTTTCTGTAGTTAAATGTAAAATTTGCTGTAGAAGAGAAGATATGTCTTTGAAGGTGTAGGGAATATAAACTGTAGCTATAGACAGTTTAGTGTGCCATCCCAGGGCATTTCAATAAGTGTCCAATTGGGATTGGTCTTAGTACTGTGGCTGTAAATGTGTGAGAAAGGTTATTACAATTTCTAACCATGTTTGAAACTCCACTGCCTGCTGAAGCTCTGGTCTGTGATTGTAGAAACAG
The DNA here is from genome assembly GCF_019279795.1 of Protopterus annectens. Classification (NCBI taxonomy): domain Eukaryota; kingdom Metazoa; phylum Chordata; order Ceratodontiformes; family Protopteridae; genus Protopterus; species Protopterus annectens. Next base: position 135,370,819 of record NC_056742.1, on the reverse strand, counting down.
TAATTTTTAGCAAGGAATGGAGGGAGCCATGATGAGTATTTTAGTCAAGACTCAGCAATAGCTGATATTTTAGGCTTATGCTGCGTGGTCTGTATTTATAGTTGCACCTGTTTGTTATGTATACTGCAGATATGTATTAATGCTGTGGAAAAGGATTTGTCAGTAGGTGAAAATATTGCAGGGCAGAGATTTAAATGTGCCCCTGAGAGTATGACAATTAATTATTTAATTAATTGTTTACCTGGGTAGTGGATATTTACCATTATACAATGACACCCCCCCCCCATTAATATTCCAAAACGTGCACGCTGATTGGTCAGCATGCACACTGTAAATCAGAGTTATAGCAATGGAAAAAGGTCCGGTCAGCCGGACTTTTTCCATTAATATAACTCTTTTTTACAGCAATGGAGAACACAAGATCTCCGTTGCTGTTTAGACACTGTCTCGCTATGTTAAAGGAGTTTAACATAGCGAGACAGCTTCAAAATAAGTAACTGAGAACTTCCTATTTCCGTTGCTTTTTTCAAAACTGTCTCTGCAGTATACATAACAGGTAATGGGGTGCTAGGGTGGAATAAGGTAATAGAGGATGGAAAGGAGGAGGAGGAAAATGTATCTGAGAGGTGCATGATTATTTTTAGAATGGTTTGAGTTTGTTATAGAGTATGAATTGTTGAATGTTAGTGTGAAAGGCTGTGCTCCCTTAAGTAAATATGGATAAGGATAAATTTGAGGGAAATAAAGGTAGGAGTATGGGGTGGCTGGAGAAATTGGGGTGGAAAGGAAGCAAAGAGGGACACACATCTCATTCAGTCAGACTAAGTCTGAGTACACACAGTGAAGGGTATCAACTAGCAGCAACAGGTAAGCATTAAATTAATGTAAGTATACTTTCAATTACTGCATGGGCCGAAAATTATAATTATTTAACAAATAAAAGATGATCCTATCAAGTCAGCAGTAAATAAATAGCATTGCACCATAATACTATGTGTTGTAAGATCTACAGTTATGCAGATCCCATATCACAGACACTGAAGAAGAGATACAGTCATAATATGATTTGTAGGGCCTAAAGTGAGCACACAGCAGTCTCCTGCTTTCACTCTAAACAAGTAATGACTTCTGAAACAGAATTTCACATAGATCAGATGTTTTTACACTGAATCAAAGATGCCATAAAGTGGAGGAAGCCATATTAGGAGCAGGAAGATCATAATTTGCAGAATGGAAGGTGATCTTATAAGAGGTAGCATGTATACAATGTATTCTTAGATATGCTTAAGCAGACTTTCATTTTTCTAATAGCATTCTTTGTAAGTGGAGCAGAATGCTGTCTTACATGGAGCTATAGGTGTATGCTGTTCTGAAGTAAGGAAAGGGGCAAGTTTTACTTGTTTTCTTTTTTTTGTGTTTTCTGACTTGCACGTTGCCCTCACTAAATGGAAATTAGTTGAACTGAGAAGTGAATAGGTTAGGCATGCTGTTGTAGATCAGAGAGTAAGGCATCATGTGGAAGTGGTAGTTACTATACAACCTGAGTGTGGGAGAGGAAGAGGAGAGAGCTCCATAAGAGGAAATCCCAACAGTTAACTGAAGTCTCCTCTTACAGGTTGATTGATACAATAAGTGGATATTTGTTGTGTACATGGATAATTATAAAACTGTTACATTAGTGTAGTTGTATATGTATGTGTGGGTTTGTATGTAATATGTATTTGCACATGTGTATTAAATTATTAGATATATACTTGGATATTTTAGGGACGTAATAAACACTGTTTAGGAGTCACAGAGTGCAAACGTTTTTATCACCATCTTATGCGTATCATTTACCATTTATCACTGTTCTGTGCATATCATAATCCAGTCTTACACCATAAAGCATCACAATATGTCAGCCCCATTCCATACCTCTCATCTACCCAGATTTTCGCAGAATGTCATGATTTTTGCCTCTTATTTTTGGTCAGTTCCTCATAAAATGTGTGTTTTTCTGGCAGATCATTTAGTATTGAAGTCACTAAATAATACTATATAATGAAAGACGTTTGAGTTTCAGACTTCATATCCTTCAGAAATATTAAAATAATGCAAACTTTGTCATCCTAGCAACTTTCTAAGGTTATAGCAGCAATATTTAAAATCTGTCCCTATTTTGCCCCCCCCCCCCCCCCCATTATTTATGGCTTTGTCCAGATTTCTTGTGCTGAGAAGTTGAGAGGTGTGGCCCATTCACATGTAATGAATGAAACCAAAAAGTGCACACAGATCCTGTTGCCGTTGGTGGAGCCTCTGTAATTATACAAACATTTGGGGGAATTTTTGTATTTGTTTTTATTTTTAATTTTTATTTTTTTTGACTAAACCAAGAGAGGGTAAAGGGGCAATGGTCACTGAAGTCAAAGGCAGGAAAAGGATAAGTTTAAGTTTGTTAGGTTAGTTAGTTATAAGATGTAAGAGAGAGTGACAGTTGGTCTGATTGGATTCTGTATTAGTTATGAGAAATCAGATGGGGGTTGTGTCAGGTCATGTTTAGCGGGGCCAAGCAGCTTTATGTTAAAGTCTTCTGAAAGAAAAATAGTAGCTTTGTTTCAGATAAAAGGAATGTCCTTTTGAGGAGGTTATTGAAGACAGACACCGAGACTGGAGTGGGTAGCAGACTTGAGCAATAGTAAGTTTTAATTTATGAGGTAAATAGATTTGAAATAATCCAGTTCGGAGAGAATTAATCAGTTACTGATGATGTTGCAGTAACTTTATTCATCTTTCATTATTCTTCCCACATTCATTTTTCTTCTTGTTTAAACCTAAGCATGTACTCTTTCAGCTTTCTGTTTAGTTTCTTAGTGTTCTGCCTGTAGTTTATGGTTATTTATGCCAAATGTTATATTTTATGTTATGTAGTCTGCATTTTAACTGTGAGAAATTAGGTACTAAAGTGTATGTTTTATGTGATATATAGTACTACCTGATATATAGTACTACCTGGATATTAGTCAAGCTTTGCTCTACATTTATTTATTTAAATTTGTTAGCTGCTATAGAGTGCTGGTTTGCTTGAACCATTTTTAAACACTTTTATTGAATTATCACTTGTGGTATAGGCAAACCTACATTTATATAAAAGTAATCAAACCATATTAACAAATTTACAAACAAGATAAAATATAAAACATTATGTGATGTATAATCTAAGCAGCTTTACATAAATTATTCAGTCCCTGCCTTTTCTTAAACCTCATTCCCCCACAAACATTTTTCTGCATACATTGTTCCCAACAATTTCCATTTTTCTATATAATTTACTCATATCATTTTATAAAAATCCCACTTCCTGTTCTTTTATCTTTGTTACAGTATTCACTACTTCAAGTATAGTTGGTTTAGATTTTTATTTCCATTTTATAGTAATTGATTTTTTTGGCAGCCACCAGAATTAAACTTAACAATGCCTTATTGTGTCTGTGGAATTCAGATCTTGTATCCCAGCTCCAAAAAATAATTTCTTTAGTTACTCTCATTTGCTCACCCAGTATTCCTAACGTAGTACCCTGTAGGGAATTTTTAAAGTCTACCAACGACTTACACTCCCAAACATATGTCCCCAGTTACCTCTTTCTTTTCCATCACACTTCTAACATTTGCCATCTACCTGAGGAAAAATTCTTTGGGGTGTAAAAGTATTTATGCAAACACTTCCCTGCAAAATTCCTAAATCTTCTAGACTTTGTTTTATATTTGGGAGCCATACATATGTCCTTCCATTGTTTGTGAATTACATATCTAATTTCCCTTCCTAATCTTTTGTGAACTCTTTTGATTGATTCCTATAGTTATGCAATATTTTATATGCCCTACTAATTATCCATTTTTAACAGCAGCTTCTGTTCTAGATTTAGTTAAAAATATTGCAGGTCTTTCATTTAGGATTTCCCTATCCCTTTCTCTGTCAGTATTCTGATAAACATCCCTGACCAAGAAGGCAATCAGTAGCCTGTAATACAAATATATTCTTGGCCTCTTCTCATTCTCTTAGGATCATATGTTCATATGAAGTTGTTAGGATACTGGCCCTAGGGCCCTTACAAGCCAAACCAGGTTCTACTCTTATTTCCATGATAAGCACCTATTGCCCCTGTCCAAGATTGGAACTCCTGGGGTGAATTTATGGTTACCCATCCAGTCCAGATTGCATTTGAAGAGGCCACTGAGGTGCTCTGTTTGATATGAAGTGGGAGTCTGTTCCAAAGGTGTATAAACTCTGGGAGACAAATCTATCCCTCAGGCATTCTCTGTTAATGTCGCATACCAGGTTAAGATCTTTAGAGCGAGTAATCCATGTGCCATTTGACTAACGGAGATGCAGCATTTTCCAATAAGGTAGAGTCAGAGATCTGTATGAAACAGAATAAAGTGACAGTGATTTCAGATGATTCACATAGGACAGATGCTGAAGAACTAGAATTTTCCTTGTGAGGAACTTTTGTGGTCTCTCCAATTGTTGGAAAGGTACACACCAAAAGGGGAGTTGTACTCAATTATTGGCCCGATGAGGGAACAGTACAGGGAGGTTATAACTTCTTTTTTTCTTGAGACAATGCCCTTACTTCTGAGATGAGCAATATATAATGCCCTTCTTACCACTGTGGAGACATGGTGATCAAGGGTAAGGTTGCTGTCAACCTGAGTTCCCAGATCTCTTACCACTGAGTGCATACTTAAGGTGTTGCTATTGATGTGGTAGTTAGCAGGAACATCACCCTTACTGAAAGGGATGATAATAATTTTTTTTGCATTGAGTTTGAGGCCATGACTTTGGCACCAGTCATTTATTTGTGTAAGACCCTCTTGTAGGATGTTCACATCATTTGGAAATTCTATGACCACTCCCAGTTTGCAGTCATCAGCAAAATTTGTCAGTCACAGACCTTTAGTTTTTGCTTATACTACGAAGAAATAGATTCCAAACAGTAGAGGTCCCAGGACTGATTCCTGTGGAACACCACTGGTTACAAGTCTGCTGTGGGTCTATATCATCGAACGCTTAAAAAAGCGAACAATGAATAATCGACCCCATGTAAGCGAAAGCCCTTGGGAAAAAAATCGCTGTTCCAAAAAAAAAAAAAAATTAAAAGAATACATAAAGTGGGCGGCTTTGCCCCCCCACACCCTCTACTAAAATATACTAACTCCAAGATCGCACTACAGTGCCGAAAACGGTAAAGTAATGGAAATGGCCAAGCAAATTCTTTCCCTGGGAAAGAATTCACTTCAAAGCTGCTTCACTATTTTGCCTTTTCATTGTTTTAAGTTCGACCAAGACATATTCTATCAAATGCATCTTCGGTCATCTAATAGGAACCCTCTGCTGTTGGAGGTGGAATCCCCTTATTTGAATATATGGGTTGTATCAGTTAGCCATTTAGCGATCCATGTAACTTTATAAGGGTTGATACCTAGCTGGGTTATTTTGTCAATGATGCCTGAGTGGGGGATAGTGTCAAATGCCTTGGCTAAGTCAAGGTAGGCTGTATGCACAGATTTCCTCTCATCCAGGGCCTTGGTGACTGTCTCAAAGAAGTCCACCGGGTTTAACAGGCATGATCTCCCTTTGACAGCTCCAAACTAAGTAGGGTCAATTGTTTGGAGAGTACCTATATCTTTTTTGATAAGGTCCATGATGATTCGCTCCATGGCCTTGCAGATAAGATTAGTCAGGCTAATAGGTCTGTAGTTCCTGGGGTCAGTGGCAGCACCACCCTTGTGCAAGGAAGTAACAGTGGCTGTTTTCCTTTCATCTGGAATGAAGCCAGTGCTTAGACTATGATTGAAAAGAGTACCCAATGGTGTTGCTAATTCTTGTTGAAGCCCATGTAGGACACAGCCTGGAATGTTAGCAGGTTCCATAGATGCTGTGTTCCTGGCCTTAGAGAGGGCTTTAACAACCTTCTCTTTACAGATACAAGGTAGGGGACAGGAGGCAGGGATGTCATGGGATACGTGTGGTGGGGACAGGGGAGTGAGGTTTACACAGGACCTGTCAGCCAACAGGTTAGCTATGTCCACAGGCTCGGTATACGTGGTATCAGTAACTACCAGTTCTGCAGAAATCTTGGCCTTTCCTTTTAGGTTATGGATATAACTAAAGAATGTGTTATAGTTGTCTTTAGTTGAGGAAGCTAATTTGGATTCATAGTTTGGAGGACTTCACAAGAAGTCTTATTCACTTGTTTAAACTGATGGAGTGTTTTCAGTTTAGGGCTCGCTTCCTCTTACTCTTAGATAGCATTTTCTTCCTCTTATTGTAAAGCCTGTTAATGGCAGTTGTCCACCAGGCAGGTTGCTTACCTTTTCATCTTTAATTATCTGTTCCCAGTACTTTGATTCCTTTGCCAGCTTCCTGCAGTAAATTCCAGCCCTCTCTTGTCTGTTCTCTGTACCCTTAATTGCAGTCATTCCTATCAGCAGAATGTCTTTTTCCTGTGTTGGCTTAGTTCTTAGTATACTTTCTGCTACTTTATGAATATAATATTCTTTTTTTTTTAAACTCTGTATTTGGTTTTAACAAGTCCATCAACATTTAAAACGGTGTATAACAAGATAAGCTATAACTATTTACAAACGTCCATATTTAAATATTCTTAACCATTAGTACTTTTCCAGTAAATCATTGAGCTTTTGCCAAGATATGTACTGATGAGTTCTCATACTTATAGTTGACAACTCATTTTTACAGACCGTCTTAGCTAGGCACGCTAATTTAGTTTTGCATTTCCAATTTTTTTATAACTTTTCTTGCAATGGCAAGTGTTGCCCAAAGAAGAGGTATTTGGGAAATAGGTATAGCTGCTGGAATTGGGGCATTAAATAATATCAAGGAGTCGGTAATAATGCAATTGTCTGACCACAAAGCCTGAGAAAATTTTTTAAAATCACTCCTAAAAAAATTCACCAACTTACAATCCATTATCATGTGTAACCAGTCAGCATTAACAACTTCATAACTAAACCACATGCTAACAACCCCATACCTAATCACAAATCATTTCTACTGCTTATGTAGTTATAATAAAACAATATGAATAAAATAGAATACACTCTAACTATACAAGTTGTGCTTCTAGCAGACATAACAGAGAAATAACCAATTAACTTAATCTTATAAAATCACATTTGAGATAGGAAGCTACTTTACTTATAACATTTGTCTTATTTTTTGTAAGGGTGTTCATATTACTTACTAATGTGTTATTCATTACTTTCTTAAAACACAGTACCCCTGATTCTAGGACTTTTACATATTCTAGCTACAAAATAACTAATAACTATATACATATACTACATTGACTATTATAATTTATTGCTGAACTGTTATTTAGGGTATGTGGGGCAACCTTTTACTTAATCAATCCTGTGTATTGTGTATAAAAGGTTGCTGTTCATGTCAGTGCTATCAAGAATACTAATATAAAGTATCTGGGATAAGTATTATCTTTATTACTGACGATGTAAGCTGGGTTTACCAGAATTAAACTCTTGGTGAGATAAACTTAATTAAATTACCTGTGCTTACATTTAATCAATTATAGGCAGCCATATCGCATATGTATGTTGTCAGTAGGTTATAATGTTATTTATTTTTATGCAAGCTATACTACCAAGGGATTTCAGGTTTGTGTGCACTCTCCCATCAGCTCCACACTATCACACATAACTGTACATTTCTCTCCACAGAGCTGTGTGAACACATACATATATGTATCTAAACCTCACCTTCTCTATATAGGTGTAGCAACTGGCACTCTCAAGCAACCAGCAAAAAAAAAAAAAAAAATACAGTATAATTTTCAATGTGTTGCACTTTCTGTTTTCCCCCCACAGAAACATAGCTTACATTTTTAGAGTTTTAGAGTTTTAAAAAGGAAGATAAGAATAAATGACTCTCTCCAAACCTGAGAACAACTCAAATCAAATAGTATATGGTACAGTATTTGTCAGGCCTATTTTTAATAGTAACTGTCAAGCAACTAGAGCCTACAGTTATCCAGCATCTACCAATCCCCATGGGTGCCAGTTAACTGAGAATTTGTTGTGCAATCAAATAGAAGTATGTAAGCATAAACATACACATCCATGTCTTGTAGTCACCATGACATAATATAGGAAAGGCTTTTGAGGTGTCTGTTATAAAGTTGGAATTTTCATTCAAACAATGTACTAACAGCTTATACTTTGTTTAATATCTTATAAAAAAGAAGTCCTGCAGCAGTTTATTTTTACAGCTGTTTTGAAACTCAGTAAAGTTGCTGTTTAAAATGAGTGTTGGAGCTTTATGTATTGAAAAATAAAACGTTCTGTAACTTAAAATGTATGTTGACCTTACTAATGAATGAAAGTTTCACATAATCCATTTAGAGCAGCATTGTATGGTTTATAGAGGTTGCTTTTGAGTAACCCACCTTCAGAGATCTTTTCCCCTGTGTATCATGTCCACCCCAGTCTTAGAAAAGAAGCTTCTTTTGTTTCACTGAAGTAGAAATATTGAGTACAAAATTAAAAAGCATGTTTTAACGTACACAATCATTTTTAAACTCAATGATTAATGTAAAGAAGTCTTCAAAACCTTCTAATAATGTCCATCTTAATGTTCCATTTAAAAGTTCCCTTAATGTCCTGTTTCTGGAGCGGTTAGAGTTTATGTAGCACTTCCTTTCTCACAAGCTCTTCAAAATGAAACCAGGCTTCTGTGGAAACTCAAATAATCTTGTTCCGTTAAGAAAAAACACTTTTGAAACACTTTTAAACTTTCAGGCAGGAAAATGAGGTAAACAAAAGATGATAAAAGTTAAAAGGGCAGTTGCACTGGGGTAGCCATGATCTATGTAAAAAAGACACTTTTAACAGTTTTAGTGAAGAAATAAAAGAAAACAGTTTAAACAAGCCCCATTTAAAGTAAAATTCATTAAGTACATGTTATTTAAGCATTTCCCCAACATTTAGTAAGACTGCTGTTGCTTGATTAAATTTAAGAGAAAACAATGACGGAACATATCTGCACATTTTCTTTCTTTTAGTACATTGTTTTAAATAAAACTTTCACTGTATGTCTAACCTAGACTAATTATCATTACTTATATGTCTTATATTGATATTTAAATAAAGTGAACTATAACATTTTAATTAATTGTTTAAACTCAGATTATATATTTCATATTACTAACTATTAATATGACTATTACTTATACTTTTACCCCATCTACTGGAGAATCAGATGTATTTCAATGAGCAGGAAATTATTGCTTACTGAAACTGTATTTTAATATGAAAAAAATGAAAAGATGAAACATTTTACCTTTTGATGAAATCCATTCAGAAATGCTTCAAAAAGCATGCTATTATAAAACCAGGCATTGTACAACAACATGTAGTATTTTCATTTGTCTCTGATTTTATTTTTGTCTTTTACTGTCCATTCATTTCTTGTAGCATATCTCTTCAGAGAAGAGGTCCACTCCATTTCTTCAGTGGGGTTATGTAAATTGTTTTTCTGTACAAAAGAAACAGCATCTTTAGCGTTTCAAATGTTTTTCTTCCTTCTGGCAAAAAACTCTTAATTTTGCTGGGTAAACTAGATGTGTTTTTATTCTAGATTTCCTTAGACTTTTCAGCAAGGGAATACATTTTTGAGACACGTAAAGAAGAAAAGTCATTGGGCAGGATTCACGAAGGCTTGCACGGAGTCTGAGTAGTGTAAGACTTCCATGCAGCCCTCGCGATCCAAGAACAGCCCTAAATTCCGTGTAAGAGACCAGCTAAAACGTCTCTTACACGGAGTGGGCGTGGATATGCTAATCACCTCACTTGCAGCCGAAAGGCATGCAAATGAGGTAGATTAGCGATCCAGGAAGCCCAAAGCAGCCTGTGTAAGAACCGTTTTAGCTGCAGAAATGTACTCAGTTGACAACTGAGTACGTTTTTGCAAAAAACACAATGGAGCCATGTCAGCTCCAAATAAAGGGTGCATATGTTCATAGGTTCATAGGTTTATACTAGGCTATCTGCCCTAAGGCATTTATAAGCCTAGCCCAAATTATTGTGGCTTAACCCTTATATGAAAAAATACTGTGCCCATTAGTTTGTTGTGCCTCTGTCCAGCAGTGACCCAGAGATGATTCCCGGGGTAAACCTACGATCTCCCATCCACAGGTCTAGATTTCTCTTGAACAGAGTCAGCGAGGTGCTCTGCCTCACATGGACCGGGATTTTATTCCACAGCATAGGGAGTCTCTGAGTGATAAATCTATCCCTCCAGCACGTCCTATTTATATCCGTGCTAAGGTTTAAGTCGCTTGCTCTAGTGGTTTTGGTGGATTTGGATTTTTGAGGTGGAGCATGTCCATTAATTCCGGGTTGGACATGGCCTTGTATGTCAGGCACATGTCACCTCTGAGCAGACGGTATGCGACTGACTAGAGCTGGAGTTTCTTCAATCTGGCAGCATATGACAGATTTTGGAGTCCTTTATCCTTTTGGTGAGGAACTTTTGGGGTCTCTCCAATTGCTGCAGATGTCGGGTGAGATACATCCCGAATGGGGCATTGTACTCGATCATTGGTCTGATAAGTGAAGAGTACAGGGGAACAATGACCTCACTAGATCTGGATGTGAATCCCTTCATGATCAGGTGGGCAATGTAGAAGGTCTTTCTAACCACTTTAGCAATGTGAGTGTCAAAAGAAAGGCCACTGTCAACCTGGGTCCCCAGGTCCCTGATAACCTCTTCTGTGCTTAGTGGATTGCCACCTATATGGTAGCTTGGGGTTACCTTGTTTTTCCCGAAGGGTATGTGTCAGGCAGCATGCCAATGGCCAAATATGTGGCCATTGGCAAGGTACCCTGATGCAAATATAAGAAATAAATAAATGTTTAAACGCAGCGCAGCCCCGCGCAAATGGGCTGCGCTGTATAAAACATAAAAATGAAGGTTATAAACCCACAAATGTGGGTTTTATGCAATACATGGATTTAAAATGCAGGGACCAGCAGACCAAAAACAACATGGCCACCGTTTAGTGGTTGCTAAAGGGGGAAGCTGAGTCTAAGACATGTAACTAAGCATTAGTAGGCAATCTGATGTAAATGAGTGTTAGGATACTGAATTCCACTGTCACATAGCAAATGAGCACATTCTGAGTAGTGTAAGAGATACATAAGGGGGAGGAATAGAGTAGGAGATAGGTGACATCACAGGGGGAATGGCAGAAAGAAATGCAGTTCATTGGAGGTCAGTGTTACATGACAGATGTCAGACACATATCATGGAAAGAGGAGTGCCACAAGATAAGCATGGGAAAGTCAAGAAATGGAAGGTGTACACTGTTGCTTACACCAAAGTTTCTTGCTGGGCGTGCATCTTGCGTGTGCGCCATGAGGCGCAGTAGGGCAGTGTGTGCGCGTGTAAGGCAGACTGAGCATGTGCGAGCCTGTTGGCAGACTTGTAAGACTGTTTGCGCTGGTGTGCACGCGTTTTAACCTGAATAAGCAGATTCTGAACCGTGTAAGCATGTGTGCGCACGTGTAAGCCACTGTGAGCGTGTTTCTGCTGGTATGCGCGTTGCTCCCCCCTGAGGAAACAGAAAGGAAAAAGGAAGCAACAGAATTAGTAGGAAGCTAGCAGGGAATACTGCTGGAGCTAGCAGGTGAAAACAATTAGAAGCAGGCAATTACACAGGCAGAATAGTAGCTCAGCCAAGCACTTAAAACTCTGCAAACAGCAGTGCAGGATGATTCTCTCAAGAGACACTGCAAGACAGGAGTAAGCTATTAGAAGTGAAAACTGAAAAAGCTGAACTCAGAGCAGAAATGCTAGGGGCTGCCATAGCTGTCATAAGGAGACATAGGCTACTTGCTGAGGGTGGTGACAATGCAAATGGTGCCAGACAACCCACAGTGAGGAGGCGGAGAAGAGTGTACAGGCCCAGGGTCACCTACCACGGGTTACATGAGCTGGAGATAGTAGAGCGCTATAGAGTGGACAGAGACCTCCTGCAGCAAATTGTCGAGCTGTGCAGGCCACGCCTCACACACAGAACCAACAGAGGGAACCCATCCCAGTGGAAACCAAGGTATGTGTTGGCCTAAGAATACTAGCAACAGGTACCTTCCAGAGACCAACTGGTGATATGATGGGGATATCACAGGCATCAGCCTCCAGGGTACTGCACCAGTTCCTGGATGCCATGTCAGCACATGTCGGTGATAATGTATATTTCCCCAATGCCCGTGAGGTATTGGCCAGAAATATGCGTCTCTTCCAGCAAATAGCGGAATACCCTGAGATAGTGGGTGCAATAGACTGCACGCACATACTCATCAAAGCATCAGCCGGTGAGCGGGGTAGGGCCTACATTAACCGCAAGGGCTTCCCCTCCATCAACTGCCAGGTCGTGTGTGATGCCCAGGGCATAATAATGAATGTGTGTGCTGGCTGCCCTGGGAGCTACCATGATTCCCATATCTGGCATTTGACGCAGCTGTACCAGACATTTGCCAATGGGGACATCCCACATGGACACCTAGTGGGGGATGCAGGTTATGCACTGGAGCTGTGGCTGATGACTGAGCTGTGGCTGATGACACCCATCAGAAATGCACACACACACACCTGAACAGGAACGCCATAATGAGGCACACGCACAAACACGTAATGTAATAGAGCGTGTGTTTGGGCTGCTCAAGTCACGGTTCCGGTGTCTGGACACATCTGGTGGAGCCTTGCAGTACTCACCAACTACATGTACCCAAATTGTCATGGTATGTGCTATGCTACATAATATGATCTTGCGAAAACAGCTGCAGCAGGACCAGCATAGGGCTGGTCCAAACAGCCCCCCACCATTGCCAAGGCCATCACAGGCAGAGCGTGACTCGGAGGAGGAACAACCTGAGCCTGCCCCAGTAGGCAGAAGGAGGCGTGCCCAGTATGCCCTGGCCTTGGCAAAGAGGCAACGCATAGCACATACACTGGCTCAGTAGGAACCCTGGGAATGATACCCCTCTCTGACTCACTCATATAATAACAGGGATGCCTAAATGACATAACCTGCTCTCAAACATGTACAGGGAGTGTAGTATGTGCATCTGACAGAGGCAGCCCTGCAGCACCACCCGAGGCATGAATGCCATGTGTTAAGCAATGTAACACCATGTAGTATATGCACACTTGATGACCCTGACTAACATCCTACCCTCACCAAGCATGATGCCACAATATGATGATGAGATGATCAATTGCAATAATTGGCTGAAGTATTGCAGTTAGTCAAAGGGGATCCAATGTGTGCCAGCCTGGGATGACATGCTGAGCATGACATGATGCTCCACCTGCTAGGGGTGGCGTGCACCTATCAGTCCAGGCCTTATGGATACTGGTAAAGGCTGTTGTTACCCACAGCGTGCCCTGAATAGGTAAGGCTGAAAACACAAACCCACCTCCATAGGTATCACAAGGGATAAGAACCTAGATGTAATGCTACCCAATGCCAGAAGTCTAAACAGCAAGATGCATGCAGTCTAAACTCCCCCAGTATGGAGAATGTTGATATCTGTCCTGTAACAGAAAACTGGGACAAAGCTCACAACAGCACCCTAACACTACCGGGTTACACCTCATACTGTGCTGTACAGCCTCAAAACATGGAACAAGCTACAAAAGGAGGGTGACTAGCAATAGTTGTCAAGGATAACCACACCCCCATGTTGGTACCACA